>NW_027040643.1:635000-723513 GCF_037179485.1 Ochlerotatus camptorhynchus
TTGCATTTAATCAAAAAATAGTCTTCAACAAAGTTTTAGCTGGGAAAATTTCCTACAAGTACAGTTGAAAGTTTTTGAAGCAGACCGATATGGTGAATTATTAGATAGACATGAACAAAAATCTTGGTTTTACCATAGTAATTCCCATACAAACTTCAAATGGTTTGTGCCATCTCAGTTTCTCACAAAATTGGTCCAAATTTTGAGAGGTTAGTCAGGATCCGATTTGGAATCGTTTAAGTATTGTGGAGCGAAAATTTCAAATTTTGCATCACTCTAATAGTCCATGTCTCGTGTCCATAGAGGACCACCGGTCTTATAAGCGTTCTGTACATGGTACATTTGGTGCGGGGGTGAATCTTTTTTGACCGTAGTTTCTTCTGGAATGCGCCTTCGTATTTCATGACTCACATTGTTGTCAGCCGACATTAAGGATCCAAGGTAAACGAATTCCTCCACTACCTCGAATCCTGTCATGTTCGGTTCCGCCTACTAGCATGTACTTTGTTTTTGACGTACTCACCACCAGTCCGACCTTTGCTGCTTCGTGTTTCAGGCGGGTGTATAGTTCTGCCACCGCTCCAAATGTTTCTGCGATAATGTCCATGTCGTCCGCAAAGCACACAAATTGACCGGATTTCGTGAAAATCGTACCCCGGCTGTTGAGCCCGGCTCGTCGCATTACACCTTCTAGTGCAATGTTGAAGAGTAGGCATGAGAGTCCGTCACCTTGTCGCAGTCCCCTGCGAGATTCGAATGAACTGGATAGTTCACCCGAAACCCTTACGCAGTTTTGCACACCGTCCATCGTTGCTTTGATCAGTCTGATCAGCTTCCCAGGAAAGCCGTTCTCGTCCATGATTTTCCATAGCTCTGTGCGGTCGATACTGTCGTATCCCACCTTAAAGCCGATGAACAAATGATGCGTTGGGACCTGGTATTCACGGCATTTCTGGAGGGTTTGCCGTACGGTGAAGATCTGGTCCGTTGTCGATCGGCCGTCAATGAAGCCGGCTTGATAACTTCTCACGAACTCGGTCATTTTAGGTGATAGACGACGGAAGATGATCTGGGATAGCACTTTGTAGGCGGCATTCAAAATGGTGATCGCTCTGAAGTTCTCACATTCCAAATGGTTGCCTTCCTTGTGAATGGGGCAGATTACCCCCTCCTTCCACTCCTCCGGTAGCTGTTCTGTTTCTCAGATCCTGACTATCATCCGGTGCAGGCAGGTGGCCAACTTTTCTGGGCCCATCTTGATGATTTCGGCTGCGATACCATCCTTACCAGCTGCTTTGTTGTTTTTGAGCTGCTGAATGGAATCCTTAACTTCCCTCAGCGTGCGAGTTGGGTCAGTTCCGTCCTCTGCTGCACTGACGTAGTCGTTTCCTCCATTGCGCTGGTCTCCCGTGCCTACGTTCTCCTCGCCATTCAGGTGCGCATCGAAGTGCTGCTTCCACCTTTCAATCACCTCACGTCCGTCCGTCAAGAGGCTCCCGTCCTTATCCTTGCACATTTTGGCTCACGGCACGAAGCCGTTGCGGGATGCGTTGAGCTTCTGGTAGAACTTCCGTGTTTCTTGGGATCGGCACAGCAGTTCCATTTCCTCGCACTCCGCTTCTTCCAGACGGCGTTTTTTCTCCAGAAAGATGCGGGTCTGCTGTTTCCGCTTCTGTTTATACCGTTCCACGTTCTGTCGGGTTCCATGCTGCAGCATTACCGCCCGCGCTGCGTTCTTCTCCTCCAAAATCGCTCTGCACTCCTCGTCGAACCATTCATTCCGTCGACTTCTTTCCACGTACCCGATGGTGCTCTCGGCTGCGTCGGTGATGGCTGCTTTTACTGTACTCCAGCAGTCCTCTAGAGGGGGCACATCGAGCTCGCCCTCCTCTGGCAACGCTGCCTCG
The DNA here is from genome assembly GCF_037179485.1 of Ochlerotatus camptorhynchus. Classification (NCBI taxonomy): domain Eukaryota; kingdom Metazoa; phylum Arthropoda; class Insecta; order Diptera; family Culicidae; genus Ochlerotatus; species Ochlerotatus camptorhynchus. The sequence continues at coordinate 636,908 of NW_027040643.1, forward strand.
AGATTCTGCGCGTATGCTAAGGCGACATCCGGTTGCTTCAGTCGCTCTAGGTTGTACCGTGGTGGGCGTCGGTACCGTACATTGTTGATGACGGAAAGTTTTGGGCGCAGTTTGACCACCACCAGGTAGTGGTCAGAGTCGATGCTAGCGCCACGATAGGTCCTCACGTCGATAATGTCGGAGTCCATCAATCAGAACGTGGTTGATTTGCTGTGGTGATCTCCAGGTGTAACGATAGGGGAGGCTGTGTTGGAAGAAGGTGCTACGTATGGCCATGTTCTTGGAGGCGGCGAAATCGATGAGTCGTAGGCCGTTCCCGTTCGTCAGCTGGTGGGCACTGAACTTTCCAATCGTCGGTCTGAATTCCTCCTCCTGGTCTACCTGAGCGTTTAGGTCTCCTATGATGATCTTGACGTCGTGGCTTGGGCAGCGATCGTACTCGCGGTCGAGCTGCGCGTAAAATGCGTCCTTGTCATCATCAGTGCTTCCGGAGTGAGGGCTGTGCACGTTGATTATGCTAAAGTTGAAGAATCGGCGCTTGATCCTCAACCTGCACATTCTTTCGTCGATCGGCCACCAACCGATCACGCGCTTCTGCATTTCGCCCATCACGATGAAAGCTGTGCCCAGCTCGCGTGTGTTGCCGCATTTCTGGTAGATGGTATGATTACAGTAGTTAGTGAGGTGATGTCGTTTGAATATTTAGCAGTTGGAAGATTTTATATTTCAATATGAAGCTTTAATTTAAAATTTAAAACTGCCATTAGAGCAACCCCATATAGAAAACACAGAAGTAGTGCTACACGCTAAGACAGAAATACCTAAAAGTCGATAAAAAAGTAGAAGGGTCTGTGCCTAGGGGCACGAACGGAAGCTTGACGTAGGACCGCTAGTGAACGGAACAAATGTGAACATTTAGTTCTTCTAATTGATCAATCATCAGTTATCTTAACTCTTTCCGTTTTTTTATTTGTAAGCGTATCAAATTTGTAGTATTTATATCAAAGAGAAAGTTGATAAAGAGAATCCAAGGGACTGTCAACTTGAGTATTTTCGATTCATCTACCGGACTTTAAAAGGTGTATTTTGATTTTTTGGTTATTTATGAATTTTTAAGTTTTGTGCGATTTTTAAGTCTGTGTTAGGGAATGCGCTGTTTTCAGACATTCGGTGATAATTTGATCACCATTGCAACAGTTGGACATTTGGTATTTTTCAATTATGACCTATTGAAAATTAACTTAGCGTTCATTTCAGCAGATTTGTAGATAAATTTCAATTAGTTTGGCTTGTTTAGAATTAAAATCTATCTGCTATTGGTCGAAACCTGACCTCTTTTCGTAATGCTGTGCATTTTGGTTTTTTGAAATTGCGTGGAATCTGTAGATCCTGTGGAGATCTATCTAGCCCTGATGTATGTGTTGGTATAGGGAAAAATGTAAACTTTGCGGGAGACGATGTCTTAACACTCGAAAGCAATTTTGTGAAATATGCTTGTTCTGCATGATGATTTTGTTTGATTTTATTTATTTGGAAATTCGCCGGGAAATACCAGCTGGCGATTTGTTTTTTTTTTTATGATAACTCCTTACTTGAAAACAGGCAAAAACTCACAAACAGGCTGCTTTTTCATGGTATACAGTGTGATAATTCAATAATCAATAAATTATCTCAACATTTAGTGGCGAAACATTCATACATTTTGGTAACATACAAAAAATTCTATAATCCAAATTAAATTTCATATGTAAGCGCCGATTGAAACAATCTTTCCGACTTCACTACAAGGGTGATTGATTAAATGAAAAAAACGAATCGTGCGGAATGAAAGCCGAGGAAAAACTAATTGCACCAATATATTCAGGCCTACAATTCCACATCTTCTACAGGCAGGTTGAGCCTTGATAGCTATCTGCTTGCGGGAACTGATGACCTTGACAAATGTCCAAATAATACTCTATAACGATTTTTTGGTGGCCCTGAAAAGGACCGTTTTGTAGTGATGGTTGAGTAATTCTGAGCTGGGTGTTCAACACGGATGAGGCTGTCGAGCTGTATGTCGTTTGGAGCGAGGGTGACACGCTTGGCATAGATGACCGACCCGCAGTGACTCACGAAGAGCTACTGATTCCGATCCATAGCATAGCGGTGCAGCTTCTTCCTCCTTTGATGGTTGCTTATGTGGGCTCTGCAGCTCGCTGCTTGCAGGCAGCCTTTCGTTGTTGCTGGAGAACAATTTTCAACGCCACACGCCGAAAGCACTGCTACTGCAGCTACTAATTTCGACGACCGAACACCACCACACAGTGATGTGGTCGTTGGGAGTGTGTGGTTCTGAGTGTGGCGATAAGTGTGCGAAATATTACGCAATTCCATCCTCCCTATTCGCACGCGCCCGAGGATCGGAGGCGAATGCTACTTCGACTTGTTTCGTCTACTTACTACTCTTTGACGACTGTGCTGGGGAAGCAGCATATGCATGTTGGTAATTGGTGGATTTGTTAGTTAATTCGACGCTTTTGGAGAATGCTGGACATTTACCAGTTTTTCATAAGTTTCTTGTTAAAAATAAACATTCGGAAGCATTGTTATCGATGCGTAGCCATATTTCAGATCGATTGGTGATAAAATTATTGAAATTGGACCAGGGGCAGCTGAGTTATTAACGTTCAAAATCTTTCTTAATTTGTTACATGTTCCAATTTTGGTTTTCACAAAGTGTACCCCCATATAGAAATCAAAGACGTAGTCCTACGTCAAAAATGTTAATTGAACAAAAGTGCACATACCTAAATTATCGGTAAACATCGATTACCTAAAATTATGTATTCAATACGTTAATAATTACCAGTCGAGTATTAGTACAAGACACTGAAGAAGTCTGCACATTGTAGACGAAATACGTGTGTCTGTCAAGGATAAGCAAATAAGGTAGTGGAAATAAATGGAAAATACTAATGATTATCTCTCTCTCTCCCTATTTTTAAACGTTACTTTTTACCGAAAATTACGTTTTTCCCTGTTTCATAGGTTTTGGCAGTGTGAATGGCATGCAGAAGAGATGTATGATATCGTAACACGCATACGGATTTTTAGAATTCGGTCCCGTCACAGTATAACGGTATAACAGTATAACATTTGTTGCAACTATTTTAAAGATGTTATCTAATATGCGGGTTTTGATCAGGTATTTTATATTCCATGTCTTTAGCAGTAATCAATAGCAAACAACAAAGTAAAAGAGAAGTAAATTTGTGGGATGCCGTGGGATGCTGACAACTAGAATAGGCAAAACAAACAATATATCAGTGTGATTTTGCTTGATCAGCCTTTGTAAACAAAATTTCTTGGGGCCTTTTTTCGTAAATCGGAGCTCACCTACGCATTACCAACAAGGCTATCAGATAAGAGCAGGGCTCTACAATTTCGAAGCTCTAAGAAGGACCCGAGTTTTGATTCTCTCATACAACGTGTTAAACGCTTCATTTCTATAGCACCTAGCTAGGCTATCAGCAAGAAACTAAAATGAAAAAGAAGCACGCTTAGAAGGAAAGACTGGCTGTGTATCTTCTCGGCGTTGTTTTGCTCATCGCTTTCAATGTAAGTAATGTCGATTTTCTAGTTAAACGAATCCTCATTATGGCTTTCAATCTCTCTCACGAACACCCTATCGCCGTTCTTTCAATTTTTTTGACGTAGGACTACGTCTGTGATTTCTACACTTTGGGAAAACCGAAAATGGAACACGTAACAAAATTATGAAAGATTTTGAACGTTAATAACTCAGTTGCCCTTGGACCAATTTCAATAATTTTATCACCAATAGATTAGAAATGTTTTTATGCATCTGTGAAATCAAAGACTTTTTTATTTTTCAAAATTTCACTATTGAAAATTGCATGAATGTGCAATTGTTGCTATGAAAGTTAAAATTATCACCGATTGCCTGCGAAAAGCGATTTCCCTAATACAGATTTCAAAGTTGAATTCCATCCGGTCTCACCAAACGGTGTTTATTCAATCACCGTATGGTGAGTGGTAGTGTTCTCCAGTACACAACGAAAGGCTCCCTGCAAGCAGTCTAGCTATCAGGCTGTCCACAACCGCTGATCGGATTCCGTTCAATCACCGTGTGCAGCAGTGCTTTCGGTGCGTGGCGTTGAACATTGTTCTCCAGCACACAATGAAAGGCTGCCTGCAAGCAGCAAGCTGCAGCCAACATGAGCATCCATAGAAGGAGGAAGAAGCTGCACCTCTATTGATCGGAATCAGTAGCTCTTCGTGAGCCGCTGTGGACCATCTATGTCAAGTGCGTCATATTAAAGAGTATAAACAGAGAGAACCCCGCTCAAATTCCTATTCCTACACAAAACACAAGCTCCTGCTGCAGTTAACAAATAAGAATTATTATATAAGACCACGTAGTCCTACGTCACCATTGCGTACAACCCCATAGGGCTGTCCCTTGTAGTTTTTAATATGCGTTATGTCCCGTTTTCGTTAATTTTTTTTTTCATAAATATATGGATGGAAGATAAATTAAATATATTACGTGTAATCTTCAAGTGTTTTTACGTGAAAAATGCTTTAAATATATATTTTCATTTTCCGTCATCTGCGTCATGTAGCCTCTGTTGATGTGATTAATGAAAGACGAAACTATCAAAGTCGAGCGCTCTTCCCTCGTCCGTTTCACCGAAGCTCGAAAGAAAGACCAATAAAACGACGGGAGAAAGGGAGTCAAGCGATTGAACATTTCAGTGCCAACATTTCAAAGGGGCGTAATTGCATTTGTAAACAATGGCTTTAGCCATCGATTTCTCGCGAATAAAAGCTCACTCATAAAAATTTATGAAACCAACAAGTAGATGAATGTTTCCTCTACTAGCTACCATTGTTAACTTGGAGGAGTGAGCATTTATTTTCGAGAAATCGACGTCTGAAGCCATTGTTTACAAAAGCAATTACGCCCCTTTGAAATGTTGACACTGATTTGTTTGTGGACGCCGACTGAGGTTCTAGAATGCTGCGAAGCTGTTCGACTTTAAAGCGCCCATTACACATATCAATATATTGACAATAAATTGACATACTGACAATATTATTGAAAAGGTGATATTGAAGACGATGATTGATGACAAGTATTAACGAAATGCTGATTTTAATTTCACTTTGTCAATACTCAGAATGTATTGACAAAAAACCGTCAATTTCGCCATCAATATCATCGATATACAAATATTGACAACATAAATGGCAATACGTTAGAAGTCTTTTTTACCTCAATGTTTTGAAGTCAATATTACTTGTCTCAATTTCCCCACACAAGGAACATGGATCAGCGAAAGAAAGTGTGTTTAGAGTTCATGTTTGCATTCGGGTCCAAACAGAAACGATTGCTGAACCTGTATGTATTGAAAATACTAGCTACACACTGAATTCGGTAAATTTTGCCGGGTTTTTGAACAGCTGAAAAAATTGGAAAAATTTCAAATGTCCGTTACTCGAAGGAAATCAATAAAATCGACAAATTGGTTTTGTATCGTTCAAAAGGGGTCAACTAGGTCCAAACATTTTCGGTATAAATTTCCATTTTTTTTTTTTAATTTTTCACTGATTTGTAAACTTTTACCGAACAGTTCCGTAGTTCAAAATTACCAAACAGCGGAGTCCTGGTTTAGTGGATATACATAGAAACCAACTTTCACCCAACATTTACTTATACTTGCTCATTTCAAATTAATTTTCAGGATTTTTAGAATAAATAGTGTTAAATTATGATCTATTCCAGGCCTACTCTTAAGTTCTCAGAATGATGTAAGAACTAGGTGATTAATTATAGCATCCAATTTTATTTTTGATATCACTGAACTCTCCTGTTTCGTTAGAACAATAATGTTTACCTAATGTTACCCATACATATAGGGGGTTATTCCGAGAGTCGAAGTGATTTTTGTCACTAGTGAAGTGAGAAAAGTCACGTCGTGGTGTCATGACTCTCTATGCAAATCAAATGGAGAGTCACGTTACCACGACGTGACTTTTCTTACTTCACTAGAGACAAAAGTCACTTCGACTCTCGGAATAACAATAACCCCCATAATTCTTAGTTTTATCATAATGATACACACAGTTGATATGTGATATAAACTGTATTAATGATCACACATATAGTTTATTAATTAACATAGGATGTAACGTGAACGTGGGTTATTCTGCGTGAGTTGTAAATCCGCGGATTTGTCATTCAAATACCAAATTGGTATACCATATGTTGTAACTTTTTGACACGACACAGAAAATACACAGGACATGTAGAAACTGTACATCCATATAAACGATCCCTGGGTGATTGGTGACTGTTAAAAGATACATTTTTTATTTAGTTTGAAATCGATTGCATATCACACACGAAAATTTGAACAAATGGCAACACTGCATGCCTCGCTGCATGCGCGAAGGTGCTTTGTGAGTCAGTCGATCTAAATTACGTACGATCTCCCTCCTCTTGGGTTGGGGAAGAATATTGTTAAAGTGAAATGAAAATCAGATGTTCAGCAATACTCGTCATCAATCCAACGTCATCAATATTACCTTCTCAATATTATTGTCAGTATGTCAATTTACTGTCAATATATTGACCCGTGAAACGAGCTCCTTAGCGTATTGTCATAAATGTTGTCAATATTTATGTATTGATAATATTGTAAGGATGATTGACAATACGATGTTTGTCAATATATTGACATGTGTAATGGGCGCTTAACAGAAAAAGAAAGCCAGCAGTCTCTTCGTCGCATCAATTTTGTCGATTGAAGCTGATATTGTGAGTCACATGTCACACCGGTTCCAAAAATACTCATATTGTATGGTATTTTACAAGTTTAATTGTTTTCTTAATCGTGCGGGAGTCCTTCATTTACGCGAAATCCGCTGTTTTCCAACGCTCAACCCGCGCTAATATGACTGCCGATATAAAAAAAGATATCACCGAGATGAATCGTATCATACGTATAATATATCCATGCGCTGCTATCCCACACTGGAAAGGAAAATAATGTGTGTGCGAAATGCTTCCGTCCGGTAGCCGATAGGTAATCCGTCTGAATTTACAGCTCCCGCAGTTGGCAATCAACTTGACCAGAGCAGAAGGAATGAATTTAAAAATCGGCATTTGCAAAGCAACTGCACAAAGCACAATGCAGCGTAGAAAGGAAATCTGATAGTTTTTAGATCCCGTTCATTGCGACTGTTTTTTCATCAAGTTCAGTGAATGCCGATCACTGCGAATGATGAATGCGGAAAATGTACAAGTTCATGCAGTCACAGGCAGAATGCGTTCCCTCTTTAAGCCCTGATTATGACGCCCTGGATAAGAGAAGCTTTCACAGGTTTGCATAGGTGAACTCCGATCCACGAGAAAAGGACGTAAGATGTTTTGTTTACAAAAGCTGATGAGGCCTTTTCAATCTTTAATCTTCAATTCATGTTACTCACGTTACTGATTGACTGTCGTTTGATCCCAGCTCTCAGCGACTTTTCGGAAGGATTGCAGCAGGAGCAAAAACAAGCAGTTCCCTTAATGCGCACAAACTGACGACAATTATTGCTGCTCGTTGCACAGTGACAAAATGTTCACCCAATTTTTGGTAAAATTAAGTAAATTTTTTAAAACGCACTTTACTCATATTAGTAAAAATTTACGTTATTTATAGGTAAATTTTACCTATATTCTGGGTTTTAGTATCATTACCTAATTTTAGGTAAAATTAAATCATAATTTTAGGTAATCTTATCTAAGCGTGTTCGTCAAAAACCAAAAATAGGAGAAAAAGAAAATTGTCTTCACGAGATTCGTTTCAGACACACACACTACGAAAAAGTCATGTAAATGTCAATGCCCTGAGACCGACACATGTAAGCGACCCTTTTGACATAAGTATCAGTTGAAAAAAGGGGCCTCCCTTAGCTCAGTCGGTAAAGGCGCAGCTACAAAGCAAGACGATGCTGGAGGTGGCTGGGTTCGATTCCCGGTCCGGTCTAGGAATTTTTCGGGTTGGAAATTTTTTCGACTTCCCTGGGCATAGAAGTATGATTAGACTTGCCACACAATCATATCAATGCAAAAATGGTACAGGCATCGAAAGCTCTTAATTAATAACTGTGGAAGTGCATCAAGAACACTAAGTTGAGAGCACGCCATAAGCTAATATGCGATATGCAATAAGCTTGAAATGCGAAGAAGAAGAAGAAGATCAGTTGAAAAAGACGAGAAAATCAATTCAATCAAACAAACTTTACATGGCAGAACAGAAGGCGAAGTGCAAACAAATCGGTGGGTCAAAAGTGGTACGTTTTTCTGCTCAACAAGCGATGCGTTGTGGTAGCGTTCCACACGGGCTATCAATGCGCACTCACACTATCATAGCATGCGTCCTATCTTAACTGCAGGCAGAAGATGCCTTCTACCGCTAGGTGTGCTGGTGTTCTCCAATTAATAGTGGAGCCACTTTCTGAGCCGAAGTTCCCCTTCTGTTCTGTGGTTGCAACCAACACGGTAGATGAACCATATTCATAAGCTTTGGAAAGCGGTGAATGAGCATAAGTTTAGCTATAATTTAGATACTCGATTAGCATATTAAACGGATGGAGAAAACAAAGCGGATGCCAAGGCAAAGATTTCAAAACGGACACTAAAGCGCATCTCATTCCAAAGCAACAATGTTGCGGTCAGGTCATTCCAAAGGAGTAGAAACACTTCGATATTCCAATATTTAATTCTCAATTTGTTTTCCAAGTAACCTTTTGTGTACATAGATTGTCCTAATGTCAGCCTAAATGTCCCTAATGTTGAATCAAAATTTCTAAGGGCAGTATTGTTTGACAATGCATGCATAAACATCCATTTGTATTGTCCAGATCACGCATTGATCTACGAAAAATTGAAGAACAGGGATGATGCATATATTATGTCACGCTCTAAGGTTGGAGGGGGGTGTAATATATTGTTAAAAGCAATGCATTAGGTATAGGAAAAACGTGACGAAAGTGGGAAGGGAGAAAAAATTTCCTCAATTTAGCGTGACATAATCACTAGACTGGCCCACATTTATATGGGGGAAATTTTTTATCATTTTTTTCAACGGGCCGATCCCCAGATTTGTGCCATTAGCTTAGCTAGCTTTGCTTAGACTGACTGCACTGACTGTTGAATAAGGCTTCTGTAGACCATTATTTAGACTTTAACTTTTGCAAATCTTCTTACCTTATCACTCAGGTCGATACTTGATTTACCTGATTCTGCCATACGTAAGAGGACGATTTATATCCTTCTGAAAGACTCTCGATAGAACTACACGATGAAAGCGTGATATCCGAACACGGTGAACAGGCCTCCCAGGAGGCAATGCAATTCGCAGGCATACTTACAACCGGTGATTACAAAAAAACACAGCCGTTCAAAGAAACGGATCCAATAAACGTCACTCTCGCGAAAGCACACCCGTCGTCGTCGAACGGCAAAAAAAGAAGGAATCTGTGGGTAATTTTGTGATACGGAATTTCCACTGAAAATGAACCGGGAATGCACGAATTCCGCGATACCCAACTGCGAAAAACGTTCAAAAGCACTTTTGGAACACTTTCGATCGAAAACACTTAATTATTTTTTTCAAAAATAGTTGCGAACGAACCAACATCATAAACTGAAATTAAAATTATCACTCGTGATGTCACCAATTTCTGATCCGGGAGAAAAAATCAAACAACGTGCTTACAAACACGATGAATCATGTTTTCTTTCTCGATTCTTAAACTTCTCGGAAAGCGAGAAAACCACCAATCACACACGTTTAACCTTCCGGAGGCAGAGTGCCAGCACTGATCAGGCAAATGAAGCCGAAAACTACGAAAACGTACGCACGCACAAAACAGAGAGCAAACTTTAAACACCACCGTATCCTAAGGGGTTCTAAACTGCACTCATCCCTAGATTTGTGCCATTAGGTGGGAAAACCAGTCTCTGAAAATTTCAGCTCATTCGGATTTAACACGAGCTGGCGCTTTTGATTTAAAATTTATATGGGGAATATAACATTATTTCACGCTTTCGTGCATAGAACTGGTTCAGCAAACCAAGGTTGCAAATACTCATTTCAGCTAAAACAATGTTTTTTTCTTTTTTAATTGTGATATAATTAGATGCTATGATCATATTTTGAATAGGTAAGCTACAAGAAGAGGTTGCAAAGAATGTGTTTGACATATTAAACCTGTTTATTTCACTTCATGAGAGTCACAATCAGCGATTTTTCACACACTCACTCACTCACTCACTCACTTAACGATCAGCAAATCGCTGATTGTGACTCATAGAAAGCAAAATTTACAGGTTTTATGTTTCAACCGCATACTGTGTATCCTCTTCTTGTAAGTTACAAGGTAAGCATGTCATCATAGCATCTTTTGGTTTTATTATTCCGAAAAACATTATTTTAGCTGAAATGAGTATTTGTAACCTTGCAGCAAACTCGATTAAGCTCACTATAGCTTAAACTATAAGCAACAACTTTTCTGAAGACAGCATCACGATTGAAGTTTGTATTATGAAGATATTAAGTAATTATGTGCATTCTGCCCGTATATTGCAACAAAATACAAGCAACTTATGCAACGTATCAGCTAGATTACCACTAAAAATAAAAGTTCATATTTTCCATAGGCCAACCTCCAGGCTCGTGTCTTTTGATGTGTTAGCCACTATATGACTGTTTCAACTATTTTTGACGTTACACGGGCTGGCGCTTTTGGCTCAATTTTCATATAAGAGATTTGGTTGAAATTGTTATAAACAAAATGCTTATATACATTCAAAAGCTAATATCTCAATAAAACTAACTTAATTCATGATGCAATCTTCAGCAAACTTGTTACTCATTAACTGAACTACAAGTTTTGAAAATGAAACTTTTTTATGTTTTGTGTGTCATTTTTTCATGTATTTTATCCAAATTCTCCATTCAAAATTCAAACTAAAAGCGCCAACTCATCTTAGAATCAAATAAGCTGAAACTTTCGGATAATGGTTTTCTCACCTTAAGAAACAAATTTATGGGTTGGCCCGTGGAAATTAATAACTTTTATTTTTGTGGGCCAGTCTTATAATCAATCCATGGCCCCTTCGCGCCAGTTCCCTTATGAACAACTTGTTGATTTCATTTATGCACTGCCATTTTCAGGCGAAACTTATTTATGTTCAGGTTTCATAGGATTCCAATCGATGAGTATAACCCTACTATCCTCTTGTAAGAAGATCGAATAGAATAAAAAGATGTTTTCAAAATCCTTTAAAATTCATCAAAATTTGAGAAGCATGTAGTTCTTTTGAGACGGATATATGAAAAATCTGTTCAGAAATGGCAGAGGTATGATAGTTTTAGCATTTTACAGTATGAGACGTTGGGGGTCTGAGAATTAAACGAATTTATGCTTTTGAAATTGTGTACTACGAACGTCACTTTGCTACAAAATGGAAATTTCAAATCGACATTTTAATGGCGGTAAGATCCAACTCGAATTAATTAAAAAAAAAAAATGATCTTGACTTTTTTACCTAGGGGATGAGTACTTAAGGGGGTTAGATTTTGATAAGTTCTTTAGTGGGAATGACACTGATGAAGACTGCACATTGTAGTCGAAATACGTATCTGTCATGGATACCAAAATTAATTAAGTGAAATTAAATGGAAGATAACCTTTTTTGCTGTTTTATTAAAGCATTCCGCTAACAACCCAATTTCATTACTTCATTATGATGGCTACCAAGCCTTTGGGGATTTTCCTTATTAGAGAGTTGTATGGATTTTTCTCCTTTAGCTTACTTAAATCTTTGGTTTTTATTAGTTAGGTAGGTTCCGATTCAACACATTGTAGTTTCATTTTTATACCTATGATCTTGACTTTTTTACCTAGGGGATGAGTACTTAAGGGGGTTAGATTTTGATAAGTTCTTTAGTGGGAATGACACTGATGAAGACTGCACATTGTAGTCGAAATACGTATCTGTCATGGATACCAAAATTAATTAAGTGGAATTAAATGGAAGATAACCTTTTTTGCTGTTTTATTAAAGCATTCCGCTAACAACCCAATTTCATTACTTCATTATGATGGCTACCAAGCCTTTGGGGATTTTCCTTATTAGAGAGTTGTATGGATTTTTCTCCTTTAGCTTACTTAAATCTTTGGTTTTTATTAGTTAGGTAGGTTCCGATTCAACACATTGTAGTTTCATTTTTATACCTATGATCTTGACTTTTTTACCTAGGGGATGAGTACTTAAGGGGGTTAGATTTTGATAAGTTCTTTAGTGGGAATGACACTGATGAAGACTGCACATTGTAGTCGAAATACGTATCTGTCATGGATACCAAAATTAATTAAGTGGAATTAAATGGAAGATAACCTTTTTTGCTGTTTTATTAAAGCATTCCGCTAACAACCCAATTTCATTACTTCATCGAATTAATTTTCAATCCCGTCCCTGTTTGGATGATCTGCTATATCCGGAGAACTTTAAGATTTGGGCGTAATTGCATTTGTAAACAAACATGTCAATCACTGAATTATTGTGAATAAAAGAACAATCTCGTGAACAAACTGTCCAAAATGATAGAGGTGTTACCTGCTTACTCAGGATAAGGGATTTCAGAGTCGTTTATCGCTTGTTCCTTCACACACATCACTAGCATAAGAGCTGACACTTCGAGCAGGAACATACGGTGATGGGAAGACCATCCACAAGAGAAGCACAAACCCAAAAAGGGTGAACAAACCAAACTTTACAACCATAAATGCTCAAAAGCTGCGAAATTGAACCTCACTAGAGTATTCTTGAACGACGAGGCTTGATGGTTCCGTTATGAACGCGGAAGAGCGGAAATCAACGATAAGTGGTGGAAAGGCTATACCTAGGGCTGCACTCTTGGATATAATAGGCTACCACAAAAGCGAGATTTTCATATCACATGTATTCTGTGACGTCACATATGGGGAGTGTATACTTGCATGCTTCTAGCTACTTCTTCGGATCCATGACGATATTGGTAGTGGTGATGATGGTACTGGTGTTGCCTCGGCCTCCAAGGCAATGTTGATGGCGGTCGGAAATTCTCTACGCTACGCTCACCCAACAGTCCGCAATGCCGAGGATGATGATGTGTTCGCCGGACAGTTCACTAAGGCGGCTGAAGGATGACGGTCCCCAGAGGACAACACAATGGCGGTCGGTGATAACCACGCGGTCTCTATTCGTGATGTCTCATGCTGGCAAAAGATGGCGACAAATTGTCCGTGTGTTCAGCCACGTCGGTACGCTGGACAATGGCGAAGCTTTTCCGGCCGGCCGCCACGCAGAGTACACCAGTCGCGCCTTACTAGTGGTAATTCTGTAGAAGAGACCAACAAAACCGAAAAAAGGCCCACTCGCTGGACCTAACCACCAGATTAGTCTCCTGTGACGTCACCTAACTTCTAATTTCACCACAATTTAAATCGAGACAAAAGCATTTACCTTTTTCTTGTTGGTTTTTCGGTTGTTTGTCGGATTTTCTTTGTATATAGTTTTCTGTTTATTCTCTGGTAGCTGGTAGCTGGTAGCTATAGAAAATATTCACGTTAGACTTTAGAACAATAACAACATTTCTACAACACTAACCGTACTAACTTTTCACCCTAACGATCCGTACTATTTTAACAACACTAACTTTTTAACAAACGTCCGTACTAGATTAGACTACCTACTAAAAGAGAACAACACATTAATTATAACTATTCCACACCACTCTGAGGTTTACTTTATACCTCGGAAATATTAATTCTATACACGCGCGCACTTCTACTCCGTTCCAGAGTCAACGTAAAAAAGGTCGAATTTTACTAAATTGCCGAGTTTATATTGAAATCAATCACCTAACTGAGCCGAAGAAAAATAATAAAATGCCGAAGTCTGACATTTGGACTCATAATAGGCTTGCTCACCCCTTTAACACTTGTGCGCTACCTGTGGGTGAGCTTCTGGGACAAGTGGCGGATTATTTTTCCCGTTCAACTGCTCGACTGTCAAACTCTCATGCAGCGAATCGTGAAAGTGGAACAGGTTCACTCACTCGCCAAGCCACTCGTGAGTGCCACTGTCCCAGTGTGGTTAGTACTTTTGAAAAGGGTGTATTCGTTTTATACGGTATGGTTTGTAGAGGAGCCTACAAGTAATAATTTGGAACCACTGGTTACAGAGGAACCATTCATCTACCGGTTTGTGTTGTTAGTTTTTTAGGATGAGCTTTTATTCACGAGAAATCGTCAAATGAAGTGTTTGTTTACAAAAGCAATTACGCCTGTTTGTGCAATGTCATCTACATGTACAACTACCCTACCCACTGTAGCTACTATACAAAGAAATATAGAAAACAATACAGTAATTCAAATGCCTCCGCCATGGCAGGACGGCCAATAAATCGGTTTGTTTCAATTAATCACACAACGTAGAAAATCGGGTCCTACCGTGCGCGATCATATGGTGCCGTGACCATCCACTCGATCGACGGGCAAACTACAGCAGTGCAACAAACCAAATTTCAACACATATGACGACAACGAGGACGACGGTAAAGATGAAACAGTGAATGGCGCCATCGATTGTAAGAGCACCGCTTCACTTCCCGCTACGATGGTGTGGCCCACAGGTAGCCATCTGGCAGAATATGCACGTTCCTGGCTCACCGCGAACCACGACAGTTCTGGTCAGGGAGCATATTCATTGTTAAAGGGCGAGTGCGAATGCCGGATTTTTCTGCAGTTATCGTGTTTTGTTTCATTGTTTCCTTTATGCCATCAAAGTTTGTGTGTTACCATTGTATGTATGCATATACCACTAGTCAATAGAAAACAGTTTGTTTTGGGGGGGAGTATGTTTGTGCAATGTCATCTACATGTACAACTACCCTACCCACTGTAGCTACTATACAAAGAAATATAGAAAACAATACAGTAGTTCAAATGCCTCCGCCATGGCAGGACGGCCAATAAATCGGTTTGTTTCAATTAATCACACAACGTAGAAAATCGGGTCCTACCGTGCGCGATCAACGCCCTATTCTCGAAGTTCTCTGGATATGTTTGCTTAGCGTCGTATTGATTAAATCTAATGTCGGCATCAAAGCAGCCGGACATTGTTGATCGGGATTTAATCCAAGGATAATACTGGTTGAAATTTACCACCATAAGTGGCATTCGACAAATTTTAAATAACAAGTCAAGCTGAACATTGCATTAGGTCCTAAGTAACATTGACAAATTCTCTTCGTCAACTTTCTCTTTAAATCCGCACGGCCATATAAAGACATTCCCAGATATTTACATTTGGCTTGAATGCCCTCAATGTGATCTTTAAAAGTTAATTTTTGGTCAAGTATTAATCCAAGATATTTCAATTGGTTTGACCTGGAAATTGGAACTCCGTTCATAGTGACTATGTGACTACTACTAGGTTTCAAAAAGGAAGCTCAAAGCTTAGGTGGAAATATTATAAAATGAGTTTTGGAAGCGTTTTGAGAAATCTTCCATTTTTATAAATAAGAAGAGAAAATATCTAAACTTTTCTGCAGTTTGCTGCAAATAACACGAAGACTTCTTCCTTTAGCGGAAATGCCTGTGTCATCAGCGAACAAAGATTTGTGGCAACCCTGAGGCAAACTAGGGAGGTCCGAAGTGAAAATGTTATACAATATAGGCCCAAGAATGCAACCCTGAGGAACTCCAGCTCTAACAGGTAGTCTATTAGATTTGGAATTTTGATAATTTACCTGCAGAGCTCTGTCAGTTAAATAATTTTGAACTAATTTAATAATATAAAGTGGAAAATTAAACTTGTTTCAATTTAGCAATCAAACCTTCATGCCAAACACCGTCGAATGCTTTTTCTATGTCTAGAAGAGCAACTCCAGTTGAGTGGCCTTCAGATTTGTTTGAACGAATTAAATTGGTAACTCTCAAGAGTTGATGAGTAGTTGAATGCCCATGGCGGATCTTTCGACAATAGGATGGATCTTTTGACAATAGGATCTTTCGCCTCGACGAGGGGAACAGAGTCCTCTGCAGACATCGACCTCCCCCCAGTGACCAAAGTCCATTGGCATGGAGAGAAAAGTTGGCACTCTTCACGAATCCAATTGGACAATCAGATCAAGAACCGCTTCAAAGCAGGGGATGCATCTGGATTTTGCGCAGATCGGTCGCCCAGTTACTTGGGTCCAACTATGCCGACCACGTACACCGGTACACCGACGGCTCCCGATCGACAAACGGAGTAGGTATCGGGATTTTCGGAGACGGTATTGCTGAAAGCATCAGTCTTCCTCCACAGCTCTCGGTTTTCTCGGCCGAGGCTGCAGCGATCTTCCGTGCCGCTACGACGCCAGCCAGCAAACCGATACTTATATTAACCAACTCACACAGCGTCGTTCAAGCGATCACCTCGGAAGCACCAAAACAACCATGGATCCAGGCGATTATCAAGTACGCTCCACCGAACACCGTGTACACATGGATTCCCGGCCACTGCGGAGTGCAAGGTAACGAGTCTGCTGATCACCTTGCCGGAGCCGGGACATCGGGTCCCAGAATCACCGACAAGGTACCCCTACAGGAAGTCAGACATGGGAGGCCGAGTAGTTCCGCAGCAGAACTGCCTTCATCCGCAAAGTCAAAGGGTCAACCATGGAGCGAACTGGACAACCTGAGGGATCAACGTGTGATTTCGCGGCTTCGGACCGGGCACACCAAACTCTACTATAACTATGGTGGCCTGCCGTTCCGCAGAACCTGCATCATCTGTGGGGTACTCTACACCATCGAACACATCCTGTGCAACTGCCCGGAGTTCCAAAATCTTCGGGAGTCACTCTGCCTAACTATCAGCGATCTGCTCGGTAATGATGCTCCGGCCTCGGCAGCACTAGTAACCTTCTTAAAAGAAGTCAAAATCTACCACTTGGTATAGCATGAATTTCTTTCGGCCGTCGGGACATCTTAGATGAATGGATTCCTCCTATTGGACCCATGCCAGCGGAGCTCTATTTTGTTTGGATTATTCGTTTGTAGTTTGTTTTAAATAATTTTGTTTTCTGTTGTTCCTCTGTTTCACTATTTTATATATTGTTATTATTTCCATATTAGTTGAAGCGCCAGCAACCAAAGTAATTTACAAAATGTTTATATACCATGTATTAACAGGTTACTCACTCTCCTTTCTCCGGAGATGAACTAGCCATAGCAGCAGTTCCATTTCAAAAGACGAATTTTTTTTTTAATTTTTTGATCGACCTTCTACGATTATGTTGAAACTTTGCACAGTTGTTTGTTATTGTCCAACATGCCATTTTACATATTTGGTTCCCTAGCTTTGTACACGACTAACACTTGAAAAGGGCTTATGCAAAAATGATACGTATCAATAGAAAAACATATATTTTTTTTTTCCTTTGGTTTTGTTTTTTCCGTTGATCTTGTTTTTCGTGCTGAGCACCAAAGCTACGGACGTGCCAGGAAGGCAGCTCCCACACCTGGACCCTACCTATCGACCCATCAACTCATGAACCGGGGACCAACGGCTTTACTTCCCATCCGAAGGAAGGCGTGATCAGAGATGTTATGCCTCAGAACATCCCGGCGACGCCGACTGGGATTGAACCCAGGCCTGCTGGGGTGAGAGGTAATCACGCTTACCACTACACCACCGGCGCCGTTAAAAACATATATCTCGCGAACGATTTGTTTGATCGAGTTGCTGTCTTGGGCGAAGTTGCGTACAAGTATTTTACTTTTCAAGAAAAAATATACACTGTAAAAAATTATTTTGTTATTTACAAAAAAAAATCAAAATTATAAAAAAAATTTCAATTGCTCAAATTTTTTTATATATATATTTATATTGTAGTTCAGATAAAGTGCTACTTAGTGACAATGTGCGTTTGCTGGGCAACTAATAAACAAAAAAGTTATGAATTATTGAAAAAAGTACTATTTTCCAAAATACTACTTACAGTTATCGAATATCTTTGATATCGTGTTATTATTATAACACATTAAATTTACAACAAAAAAGCAATGCTTAAATTGCCCAAAGTTGTTATTTTCGAGATACTCGTAAGTTAAAATTAACTTATCGCATGATTTGAGCAATTATAACCCTTTTGAGATGTTGTTCGTGAGTGTTTTATCTTGAAAATATTTTTAACGAAAATTCCAATCAATTTCCTTAAACTTTGGAATTCACAGCTTTTCAATCAGACGCATGAGTTAAGATATAATTAATTGTTAGTAAAATACCGCATGGGAAAAGTGTATTTCCAATTTGGCCCCTTATACGGCTAGCTAGTTTCGAAGACCACGGTGGAATAGAAAACAACCATAAGAAGTGTTTGACAGCCTTTTCGGGTCATTGTAATTTAATTTTTTTTTTATAATTTTGAATTTTTTTGTGAATAACAAAATAATTTTTTACAGTGTGTATTTTTTTTTAATGGTTCTATACTTGTCCGCAACTTCGCCAAAGACACCATCTCAATCAAACAAATCGTTCGCGAGATATATTTTTTTCTATTGATGCGTATCATTTTTGCATAAGCCCTTTTCAAGTGTTAGTCGTGTACAAAACTAGGGAACCAAATACGTTAAATCTCGCGTCACTTTTCAAATAGACCAATGTAACAAATGTAAACAAATCGAGTTAAGCGATACAAACTATTGCTCTTCTATCATTGTATGTGATACAAAAACACCCATCCAAGTTTACTTTCATTTATTTAAGAAAATCTTAGCTCAAAAATTGTCCAATGTAAAGTTTGAAATGATGGGTATATGATTGTTACTTCGGCCATTCGGACTGCCTAACATGATTGGTGCTTGTTTTCTAAAGGCGGGGCCAATCTAAAGTTAGGTATTCTACTATGAAATCTGTGAAAGGGAATCTAGTATCATGTAGATCAAAACGTCCAATGTAACACTCATTGATTATGTCAGTGAGAAAAATCGTCCAATGTAACATGTCCGATGTACAACGCGACTTGTCAAAACGTCCTATGTGGCTTTTTCTATGGTGTACCATGAAATTCAAAGTTAAATTGTGATTTTATCGTTTCTACTGAATTTTCAACGTTTTTATTCACTGACTGCATTAAAAATAGTATTGCAAAATGTATTGTTTCTAAACAGTTAAAATAATAATCTGTCGAACTTCAACTTCGATTTTCTCAATATGGTGGATATGTCACATTGGTCTATTTGAAAAGTGAAACGAGAAATGACATTTTGGATAGTAATAAACAACTCTAGATAGAGCTGGAATAAGGGCGAATGTCGCAAGTGTAAACAAACTGAGGTTAATACATCACGTTATACTACTATTAAAATGCTACAAAACGATACTAAAAATGTTTGGACAAATAATGTACTTTCGTAAAAAAACGCAAAAAACATAAGGGCGAAACCAACTTTTTTTTTATAACAAATTGAGTTGGCTCTTACGGCCGCTTCCTCCCATATACATAGATGGGGCGAAACAGACATATTTTCTCCATACAAGGCGAAAGATATAATTTGACTCTTTTCACTACTCCTTGCAATTACCGGTTGGTAATCAAAAGAAAACATTGTTAATCTGATCGAAATAAGCTAAAACACCCCAACATATGAATTTATCTAGAATCCAACAAACTGCAATAGGTCGATAGTAACAAACCATCAGGAAAAAGAACGTAAACATTGAGGCGAAACAGACAATGTCAAAAACTAGCAGGCGAAACATAGGGGCGAAATAGCTTCTGTGAACGCAGCCAGGCGAATAACCTCAGGGCGATACCACATCTATGACACAAACGTCATTCCCATATACTTTGCGTGAAGCCGAAAAATCCTGGTTCTCTGGTTCGATCGAACCAGAGAACCAGGATTTTTCGGCTTCACGCAAAGTATATGGGAATGACGTTTGTGTCATAGATGTGGGCGATACAAGATACTACAAATCAAAAAGGTGCATGCAACATTTTCATTTTTTTCGAGCTGTAAATAAAAATAATAATATTTTTATTTATCTCACCATAATGCTAACCAATAATGTAATAATTAGGAACAGTTCATTTCTAGGAATGGGTTTATAGTTTAAATTATATTTAATAATTTTTGTTCAAAACTTCAGATTCATTCAGCCCATTGCGACATTGGCCCTAATTCCAGCTCTATCTAGAACTGTGTAAAATAACAAGTAATAGAGATTGCTAAAGTATGATTGTGTCAGTGATTTGTTTTCATCGGGAAAATTTTCCGCTATGAAGTTTTTTTTTCCCGATGAAAACATTTTGCGTATACGTATACGTGACGTAGTGTGCGAACGATAAACGTCAGCAATCTCTATTCTATAAAGATCGATCCGAAACGATTTGCGAATCTGTGTGGAACTACTCATAGGTTAAAAATCTCCTTAATAAAGAATTTAAAAAAATAGTCAAATGTCAAAATATCCAGTTGACTGTTCGACTCACAAACTGTAATCAATCAGCTTGTGGGTTGTTAAAACGGCTTGTTTACCGATTCCTCATTAATCATAGTACCTGTCCCCATGTGATATGGTTAATGAATGAAAAACTAACATCCCTTCTAACGAGCAATCAAAAATCAGAACATCTGAGCATCAGAAGTCCATTCAAAATTAACGAAGATAAATAAAAAGTGATAAATTGGTATTTGGTTAGATGCTCGTAATTACTCAATAGGAAAAAAAGGTTTATTTATGGATACTAATAAATGCAATCCAGAGTTAAAGGGTGTCCACGATGAAATTGCCACACACAAAATTGATTCGCAAAATTCGAGTTTTCATCCGTTTGCCATCAAATTTTCAGGGATTGAGAAATAACTATTAAACTTCATTTTACCATTTTACTCGTATTTTATTTACAGTCCATACGCAAATGCCCACACCTTGGCCTTAACCCCGGCCATAAGATTCTGCACAACCTGTGAATCAACCGTTTTTTGCATGTAAACCCATACTTTCTTCAGTTCCTCGACTGTCTTCACTACCTTAGGTCGTTTAAGAAGGTGCTGCTTCATAATCGCCCAGTACTTCTCGATGGGGCGGAGCTCCGGAGTGTTGGGAGGGTTGAATATTTTCGGCACGAAATTGACCTTATTGTCCGCATACCACTTCAGCACGTCCTTGGAGTAGTGGCATGAGGCCAAATCCGGCCAGAAGATTGTTGGGACGTTGTGGGCCTTCAGGAGAGGAAGCAGCCGCTTCTGGAGGCACTCTTTTATGTACACCTGTCCGTTCATCGTGTCCTGGGTCACGAAAGGTGCACTCCGCTTCCCGCACGTGCAGATGGCTTGCCAAACCAGGAATTTCTTCGCAAATTTGGACATCTTCTGAGTGCGGACATGCTCCGGAACGCTGAACTTATCCTTGGCCGTGAAAAACAGGTTGCCGGGGATCTGTTTGAAGTCGGCCTTCACATATGTTTCGTCGTCCATGATGCAGCATTCAACTTTCGTCAGCATGTTGAGGTACAACTTCCTGGCACGGGTTTTGGCGGACTTGTTCTGCTTCTCGTCGCGATTAGGGGCCTTTTGTACCTTGAACGTTCGAAGCCCAGCCTTAGTTTTGGCCTTCTGGACAAAATTTCGGCTTAGGTGCAGCTTCTTAGCCACATCCCTAACGGAGGCGTTCGGATTTCGGTTGAAGGCCCCAACTACGCGGTTGTGATTTTTGGTGTTGTACGGAATACTTTTTCCTTCACTTCTGGGCTTCCGATCGGTGGTAAACCGTTCCTCGAACCGCTTAATCACTCGCGAAACCGTGGAATTCGCGATTCCCAACGTTTTAGCGATGGAACGATGCGAGAGATCCTTGTTCTCGTGATGAATGCGCAAGATTTTATCACGCACGAGCTGTTCTTTCGACTCCATTTCCGCGAGTTTTGATCACAGGACTTTAAAACTTGCAGGATGTAAATAATGCACTATGAACTAAATCCACCCAAATTTTCATTAAATTCTACCCAACGGTTAAAAAGTTAGAGCAATTTCATAGTGTGGCAATTTCATCGTGGACACCCTTTAAACATATATTCCACTTATATAAAACATTTGAAAAATCTATGCATTTAAAAAAATCTGTAAGCTGTATATACAGATATCTGTATCAAAATGTTGCGAAAAACTGTATCATAACAGATAAATCTGTATATGTTAAATAACTGAGACGACGACGAAATCACCCACATCGACCGGAGGAAAAGCTTCCCGCAATAGGCAACATGAATAGGCCACCGTCATCCGGTTGACATCGACTTGCACTGGTGTGGCCACCATTTGGAAAACAACCGGCCCTTTTCAGGGCCACCAATTTGAAAACGGAAAGTGTTAAGAACTAAATGATCAATTTATTTGTTCCGTCCAATAGCGATCCTACGTCAAGACTCATCTCGTGCCCCTAGGCACAGACCCTTCTACTTTTTTTTTATTAAAAAGCAAAATTCTGATCATGAAAATATGTTCACTGCTTTCTATATGGCAATCGGAACATAGTGAATACATTTTCATGAACAGAATTTCGGTTTTGAACAAAAAATAAAAACTGCTTTGGAAATTTTGTGTTAATTCCCTAACGATACTCTCAATACAATGCAGAAGCAAAAAGTTTTGAATAAAACAATTGGATTACTCTAACTCAAGGAGGGCGGAATTCTTCAAATCAAAATCTTCACAAGCATTCAAGAAAGTGACAGTTAGCGGTGCTGGTGGTGTAGTGGTAAGAGTGATTGCCTCTCACCCCAAAAGTCCTGGGTTTAATCCTAGTCGGCACCACCGGGATTTTCTGAGGCATAACATCTCTGATCACGCCTTCCTTCGGAATGAAAGTATAGCCGTTCGTCCCCGGTTCATAAGTTGATGGGGTCGATAGGTAGGGTTCAGGTGTGGGAGCTGCCTTCCTGGCGTCGGTAGTATTGCTACTCAGTATGGAAAACAAGATCAACGGAAAACAAATCAAACAAAAAAAATAAAGTTACAGCCAATATTAATATGTAATTTTCAACTTGATGTTTTCAGCTTGAGCTTGAGCTTGAGCTTGATTGACCGCCCACGGTTGCTACTCTGTTATTGCCAGATCAGCTGTAATTACACAGAGAACCAATAGACGATGCTTGGGACTAGCAATCATCCTCAATGTGTAAAAACTGGTGATCTTAAATTAGGCAATACCAGCGCCGGCCGCGCCCGAACACAGGTCAAGAAAGGAATGGGAAGGATTGTGTTGACATGACACTCGCTTTGATGGAAGCCGAGAACACCTCTGCACTTCCACGAGGAATCACTGGGATGTTGGATAAGAGGGTTGGGTTTGCAGCAGGGTTCGTTTTGGTAAACGATAAGCTGAATTGATGTCCTAACGATCATATAACGCGAAGGAGCTTGGGACTAAACCCACGGTCTTCTGCTCAGTAAGCAAAAACGTTTGCCACTAGGCAGACGAGCACCTTTTTAATCACCGAGTTGCTGTTATTACCATGTAGTCATATTAACAAATAAAACGATTGACGAATCTTGAATGTGGATGGGCCTGAGATTAGACTCATGATGTTCTGCTCAGTAAGCAAAAACGGTTGCTCTAAGGCCACCGAGTCCCTCATATCACATAATACCGTTGCTCAAATTTTTGTATCCATTCAAACCCGGAACCAACGACAACAACGAGTTTCGCAAAATACACGATTCACAAGCGATTTTACCATAAATCTCTTTGATATGTAAGGACCTGGGATCGCGTTTTTCTGCTCAGTAAGCAGGACACTGTAACCGACGATCTTTCAAATCCGAAAACTAAAAACTATGAAAAAGTACTTAGGCCTTCATTAAGTTCCACTTTCACGCGACGTTCAATGTTTCAATTTGCTCTTTACGTATTGTTCAGGCTATAAATAGGCTATTTTCAAAAGTTACGCGAGAAATACGCACAATCGTCGCCTACCTCGCAAAACTGGTTCTAAACGACAACAAAGGCATAAGCAACGATGGATTGTTGAACTTTGCTGGCTGGTGTAGTGCTGCTGAAAAAAGATAAGTCTATTATTTTGGTTAGTGATCGTTTGGATTTGGGTCACCCCACGTTGTGTTTAGGTTAGTATAAATAAATAATACTATTTAGTCATATAAATCACCACAGCTCATTATCTTCAGCGTTATCGGTTTTCGTTTCTGGATCTTTAGTTGCCTCTGTGATATATTTAGGCAGACAAATAAAAAAGGGATGAAGTAGATAACAAATAAAAGAAACGTAGGCAGATTATTAGAAAAGGCATTATCCGAGACTCGGCAATCAAATGTCACTCCCGCCGAGATCTCAGCGAAACCCCCTCCCCGCCGAGACCCACACAGCCGAGCTCGGTAGAAAAAACTAAGTGTGTAGATAGATTAGTAGGAAAATAAATAAAACTACTTTATGACTCAAAGTGCAATGAATGAGCGTTAGTTTCGGGATCATTTCAGTGTTAGAGTTATGTTAGTTTTGATCCGTAATCAGCCCTGCTGACCCCTCCAACATTAGTTGCAGGCAGTGGTAGTTAGATAATGCGACACTGTAACTACTACTATTTTAGAAGTTGAGGTTCTATTTAGGATTATATCTGAAAAATCCAAATCTGGCCAACGCCCACCCTAAACCTAAACCTGTTCTAATCCACCTGAAATGACTAACGTATGGAAGACTTTGACTACCCAGCCATGCAATAGTCTCATTCCGTGCCTTATGGCAACTTGATGATTCTATTGCGCTCATCTTCTTGCACCACCCAGGGGAGACTTGGTCCTGTACCCAATGCTTAACTTATCTCCATTACACTCAGCTACTCGTAATTTCTTGTGATATAGTGGGTGGAATATTATTATATGAGACAATTAAATGCAGACGTCTTTCCAAATTTGGCAGATCGACAGGTAATCGGTGAGTTACCACGATAGTTGCTATTCAACAACTCGACAACGTCCCATCGTCAACGCCTGCTATGAGAATTTCCCATTGCAGACGCCAACGAAATGACGTCATCGAGCTATCGATCAACTACCCTGGTTATCGCCTGGTACCTTATAGCACGATGCTAGGAGGCGAACCGGAAGAATCGATGAGCTACCTCCCCCGTAATTTTCAACTTGATGTTTTAAATAGAAAAACAATCATTTTATATCAATCTCAACATTATCTCTATAACGACAGCATAAGCATTCATCGAACAAGGTTGGTCGATATGCTAAGATTAAATTTGTAAGGAATTATCTCCAGGATCAAACATCCTATCGCTAAAAATAAACAATAGGATTCTACGGGAGTCAGATCATTTCAAAATAGAATTAATTAAACATAAATTGTTTAAAAGTTAGCCTGAGATGTGGAAAAATCTGCCATTAGAAAATTCCTGGATATGTGCGCAAGGAACTTTGAATGTATTGCAATAACACTCAGCCATAAAGGCTCAAATAAATTAAAAGAAACAGGAAAGTTCACGAGCCTATTATGCAATTCGCCATACCACCATCAGCAGCCATAAACCTAATCGAGAATGCAAAATGACCGTTCCCCCCGCGATAAGACCGAACATTCCGTACTAGTAGCAGCAAACCGAAATCACGTGTGTTTCGTCGTCGGTCATTGTATCACTGACCTGCTTTCCCAATACACTTGTACTTTAATCATTGCCAGAATAAAAAAAGGAATCTTGCAAAACACATTATCACATTTGCAAAATTGACGTCATCACTTCTGACGGCGCTAGCCATCGTAATCTAGCCCCAAACATTTACCGATCTATGGAACATTCCGCCCCACTGCTAAACAGTAACGGTCGAAGCTTTGAATAGCCTTGGTCGGCAATTTAGCAAGATACCTGCCCGATCGAGCTCCGAATATGGGCAAAAACAAGCGGGGTTACAATTTAATTTAGAAACGCGTCCATGGTACATTTATGTACTTCAAAGACTTTGGTCAACTTGCGCAAAAAAGTGAACCTCGTGCTCTCTCTTCCATATACATACTTAGGTGAAAAAAAAGCTAGCCAAATTCGCGCCTTCTTCGCTGCCGCTACTTAGTTTGTAGTCTGTGTCGTTTTGCATCTAAACTCAAGCTGAAGCAAGTGGCTCAGTCAGCTTGTACTGAGAGAGCGAGCCGATCAGTCACTGAATGGTGTTATTTTATTTTTTGCGAGTGTTATAATTTACGAGCCATTGCGGAGCTGAGGATTTGCACGTAGGCCCCCAGAGCTGCTCGCCGCTGTTGGTGCGGTGGCAGCTATTTATTGAATGAAAAGCGTCACCGAGCGGGATTCGCACTAGCGTGGTCCGAGTGATAGTGGATGACTGAAGATGTTCTAGGTTTGATCTAAGTAGGCAAAGTAACTGGGGCCTCAAATAGCCTAGTAATAAAAGGCACTGTATTATAAAGTCGGAGACCGGCGGGTTCGATTCCGAGTCCAGCCTAGGAAATCTCTCGGGTTGGAAATGTTCTTGACTTCCCTGGGCATAAAAAATATGAACTAACTAGTCCTCATCGTGCTCTCTTGCCATGCGGATCTATTTGCTTTTTGCTGAAGGAAGTGTTACTGCTGCCTGAAGCTACAACAAATTTAAACAGCACTTTTCAGTGCTCAATATACCTGCAAATTCTCGACTTTAGATCCTTGTTTGGACCCTACCCGAAGTAATCTTTCTTGAATATTGATTTGGAAAATTCCTCTTCGATCCTTCCGATTCTTATAGTAATCTGCTTGGAAGTCGATTTGGATAAAAAAAATTACTGCCGCCATTGGCGCCTAAGCGCAAAAGAAAAGGGCAATCTCTTGATCCCCCTTCTGATGAAATTAATTTGAACAATCAATTTGATTTGCTCACGGAGAAAATTATGATGATGATGATGAGAATGATTCGTCATCCAGGAAAAATTCTAGTAAACATTGCCGGCTTAATGCCAAGAAGGAAACGATTCCCCCTGTTGTGATAACCACTTCCGATTTCCATGCTCTTCGCACGGAACTTTTAAACTTCGTGAAATTCAAGTTTCCACTGCAAATTGACCGTCGGGGTGAATGCTGTGTATTGGCTGAAACCTTGGACGGGTTCGAACGTCTTCTCAAGTATCTTACTGAGAAGCAGCATCAATTTTTTACTTACGACACCAAAACTGAACGTGTGTTCAAAGTTGTCATGAAAGGACTGCGCAGTGGGCAATCCCTGGATCAGATCAAAAATGAACTGGCTAAATTACTTGGAGTTGTGCCACTCCAAGTAATCAAAATGAAAATGAAATCCCGTTCAGGCGATTCGCGTAACGGGATTTCTAATGCTTTTTATTTAGTTCACTTCAAGTCTAATGAACTAAACAACCTTAAGGCCTTGGAAAAAGCTAGCCTTATGCTCTATGTTCGAGTGAAGTGGGAACACTCCAGGAAGACTCCAAAATTTCCAAAATCTCTCCCAGTGCCGTAAGTGCCAGGGATGGGGTCACGGAACTAAAAATTGCTACATGCCAGCTAAATGCATGAATTGTGGTGATTCCTCTCACACAAAGGACGACTGAAGAAAGATCCTAAGAAATTTAAATGTTCAAATTGTGGTAAAAATCACAAATCCAATTGTTGGGAATGTAAGATTCGCAAAGCGATCTTACAATCTCGTTCTAACCGACAGATAGGAAACACTCCACGTTTCCGAACAGGTACAAATTACTCTGCTGTTAAGTTACCAGCAGAGTAATTTGTACCGGTAACAACGGTCAGCGAGGAACAACTTCTACATTCCTACCCGTAGGTACAAATATCAACCCTGCTTCAAATTCTTCATCTATACCTACACCCCTCGCTGCTAACAATGTTCAGCGAGTTAATGGAGCTACCGGGTAGAAATAAAAAAAAAACTAGCCAACGTATAGTTGAAGATGCTAATTTCAAATAACAGACTGTAGTGGTAATTTTTATACGATAGATGGAGTAGATGCAAGCATAGAGTTTATAGTTCCGTTAGAGTACGGCAGTGTGAAGATTGCATATAGAGCATTTCTAGCTCAAATCGTTAAAAAAAATGTCAATTTTGTCTCGACCCCTTCTGATTTGAATGAAACATTGCTCACGTGTTTGCTGCTACTAATGGTTGCATTTTTCATTTAAATATGATTTTTTCCTCCAGAGTAACTTTTGAAAAGGGCGTATAAAAAAATTGATTATTTTTTATTCAAAAAATCATAACTTGAAAACTATTGATCTGATCAAAACGACATATGAGAAGAAGTTTTAGGTAATTAAATTATCTTTGCGGAAAAAATACACTGAAAGAAAAAACTTCGTAAATTAGTATTTAAAAAACGTAAAACGATGATTATCTCAAAACACCCCCCCTTCGATCTTTATAATTTTTTTTTTCAAGAAAATTGATGGAATACCCTTGAATTTCGTGAAAAGTGTATGCTGGTAACTTCCTTAAAAAGAAATCTATAATTTTTTAAATTTTTGTTGATTTTTATAAGTTGATGAAATTGCATATTTTTTTGAAAAATAACAATTTATTTGGATTCTACGCATAATTTTCGATAACTTTGCATATAGAAACTTTTTTCCTAAGTCCAGCCGTTCTCAAGTTAATGCAAATTAAAAAAATATAATTATAACAATTTTCAACATTTTAGGCCATTTTCAAATGTTTGTCGAGATGTCCAGCAACGAGATTTTTATTTCATGATTGTATATTAAAAAACAAACAATTCATTCTCAGATATGGTAGCTGTCAGACTTACCCGTTTCTATCTAGAGACAGAGGAAGAGAAGCACGTTGATGTGGTCAAATGAAAGATTTGTTGAGATAAGAAACAATATATATTTATTATTTTATTTTACAACTCATATTATTTGAATACATTGAATAATTTGGGTGTATCGTTTGAATTAGAGAATATTTTTACTGCAATTTGGTTGTTTGAAACTGGAATATAGCAATGATATTTTCGAGTTCCAGGAATTGGTTTCACTTTCTTAAAAATTGGATCAAATTCCGTGTCAGCCTTTTTGTATTCTTCCGTAGAAACATAACAAAATGACATTTTTGTTTGAAGATCTTCTTTACGACTATTTGCCCAGTCGTACAGTTGTTAAGGGTTCGTGATAGGGTGCTCGTGTTGCTAAGCTAAACTTGCTCTGGTTGCCATTCTCTTAAGGGTACCGCCAATCGCATAACAATGACCTTTGCCGTGTGAAGTTGCAAAAAAATGCCATTCAATTTCTACATTATGCTTATCTTTAAATCCACAAATGCTAGCAAAATTTTTTATGTTTTTGTATTGTGATGCTGCTCCATCTGACATAAAAATACACTTTTGGACTGTTTATTGCAACTTTAAAAATTCTAATAATTTTGAGATAAAAAACTGAACTGCTACTGTGTCATGCTTTGAAATTGATTTAGGTGGAGGTTAACAACACTTGAAATTGTTATCCATCGTAAAAAACTACTTGCTTTTTAACTTGAAACGCTAAGAGAAATTAACTGAATGGAACAGGTGAAGATCGTCCCAATATATATATATATATATACATATATATGTAGCAGAATAATTACAATGTTGACATTATACCTATCTTCATTAGGTACAATTGATTATAGCAAACTTTTTTAAGTGTGAGTGTAAGAAGCCTCCACGGGGTGCCTTTTTATGTAGTTGTGATATCGCGGGATGAGCTCTTAAGGCACAATATGGTATACGTCAGAGAAGTACCTAGAGAATTTATCTCAATTACAGGTTTAATAACATATTTGTTTACCTGTTTATGTTTTGAGCCTCTGTTATGACCTACACAATTCTATCCAGGTATACAACTAATAGAGGACAGAAAAAAGGCACATGAGTGGGTTTGTTGATTATTTGGGTATATTTGAGAGTATTCACTTATAAACTTGTTTCTTTTCCGCTGCGTCTAAATAGAAACGGGTAAGTCTGACAGCTACCATATTTGAGAATAAATTGTCTGTTTTTTAATATATATTCATGGAAAAACATCTCGTTGCTGGACATCACGACTAACATTTGAAAATGGCCCAAAATGTAGAAAATTATTATAATTATATTTTTTTAAATTGCATTAACTTGAGAACGGCTGGACTTAGGAAAAAAGTTTCTATATGCAATGTTTTTGAAAATTACGCGTAGAATTCAAATAAATTACTATTTTACTAAAAAATATGCAATTTCTTCAACTTGTATAAACCAACAAAAATTTCAAAAATTATAAATTTTTTTTTAAGAAAGTTACCAGTATACACTCTTCACCAAATATTAGGGCATTTTTTCAGTTTTCTTGAAAAAAAAAACTATAAAGATCGAAGGTGGGGTGTTTTGAGATAATCATCGTTTTTCGTTTTTGAAATACTAATTTACTAAGTTTTTCTTTCAGTGTATTTTTTTCCGCAATGATAATTTAACTACCTAAAACTTCTTCTCATATGCCATTTTGATCAGATCAATAGTTTTCAAGTTATGATTTTTTGAAAAAAAAAATAATCCATTTTTTTATACGCCCTTTTCAAAAGTTACTCTGGAGGAAAAAATCATATTTTAATGAAAAATGCAACCATTAGTAGCAGCGAACACGTGAGAAATGTTTCATTCAAATCGGAAACACTCATGACCAACCGGTTTGCGTTTTGGGCTGGAAATGCTCTATAGATATTAGAATAGCGAGCTAGGACAACTTTTAAGGAAGGTACAAATCGGTTTTTTCATCTCTCTTTACCAAACTCCCCCTTTGGAGAGGGATGGTGAGGGGTGTGCCCCCCCCACCGCCACCACTGGCAAAAAGAGATGAAAACCGACCCGCTCAAGTACCAACTGTGTGTTTGAAACAGTTCTACCACAGATAAACAGACATAACACTCGCAAGTTGTTCATCGAACAAGCATTTAACGGTAAATTTAAAAGTATCGTAGTTGGTAGTACCGCCACCTGTGGCGCGCATAGTTAATTCCCTTGCGTTTGACGTTTACACACTACCGCCATCTGTTCAGCGTACTACCCACCACAGTGTACTCAACAGATGGCGGTAATGTTTTTGCGACGATGTTTTACAGTGAGAAATATTCAATGTGTTATGTCTGTTTGTCTGTGGTTCTACCGATTTTTTACCGCACTTCAGTTGTTATTTGAAGGAAGGCATCCAGTCGTAGGTTTGGAAATTGCAACTATTGTTTACCCCTACCACGATATGTGCTCCTGTCATCGTCGACTTGACGATCTCGAGGGGACACGGGTGGGGTAGGTCGAAAGGTACAGTAGCAGCACCTACCCCACCCGTATCCCCTCGAGATCAACTTTTGCCAAAATTGAGTCAATTTCACTGAACGACTGTGCAACGATGGAAGATGCGCAAAGCACAGGTAAAAGCTCAACGAAATACAATTTGCGCTTCAGTTTTTATTTTATGTAAATAGAGCAGGAAATGAACTTATTCAGTATCATTACTAAGTGGTTAGTTTGCGGATCACAATTTAAATGAGTAGTGAAATTTTTGTGCCGCTAAAATTGGAATTTATTGCTTAAAATATATTAATTTGCTTGATATGCCCAATTGAAAAGCTAGACCTTACTTCCGTTCCGTAGCTCTAGTTTATGAGCAGCCGCACCAAAATAAACCACAATTTTTAATTAAAAATTTTGTAACAACATCCAGCGAAGTGTTTTGGAGAGACAGCCCAGTGAAATCAATTGAAAACAGCTCTTAAACAATGATAATGGCGATCATTAGGAAAAAAACTAGAAAAGTGCGCAAAAATTAAGTTTAATCAATTTAATGTTTTTAGAGAAGATTTTAGATGAAAAAAAAAGCATCTGATGATGGAGTCGTCCATCAATCAAACTCATTGGGTCACCACTTAAAAATTCTAACTTATTTGTCCGACGGTTTATGATACCAAAATGTTCTACTAAGTTGTAGAACTCATCATTTCCCCAACTTTGCCGAAGGTATACATTTACTAGCTTGTCATTTTCATTGAGATATGCAGCATTTGTTATGGAAGCCGCTATAAAATCAATTTTTCAGTTTGAACTTTTCTTGTTTGATTTTTTTAATTTTTTTTTTTTACAAAAATACACAACTTTTTAGAAGCCAGCAACACGCTATCAGGCAATCCTCAAAAGATATATGGGTTAAGTTCTTCAAAACGTGATTTTTAATATAAGTCAAATGGCACTGATTCGTGATTAGAGCGCACATGATTTTGTGAACAAACACGTCAATCTCCAATTTGTCACGGTTAACAACTCAATTTTGGAAACAAACAACAAAATCAGGCAGAGCAATGATTCTTCTATCATTTGATATAGGCAAAATTCCACTAAACGTTCCAGGCCTAATTCCAAGAAGGAAAAGGTCCCCCTATTGTGATAACCACTTCCAATTTCCATGCCCTTCGCACGGAACTTTTGAACTACGTTAAATTCAAGTTTTCACTTCAAATAATGCATTTTCATTAAAAAAAAAATGTGCTTCACTCCAAAAGGCCTCGGGTCAATCCCAGTCCGCACCGTTGGGATTTTCTGTTCTCTGTTCTGAATTTTCCGTTGGGACCATGCCTTCGAAAGGGAAGTAAAGCCGTTGGTCCCCAGTCCATGAGTTGATGAGTCGATAGGTAGGGTCCAGGTGTGGGAGCTCCCTCCCTGGCGTCGGTAGCATTGGTCCGCAGTACGGAAAACAAGATCGACGGAAAACAAATCAAGGAAAAATGAAACCATCAACCCAGTTATTAATAACTTGCTATCTTGCCATCTCACGCCGGTCGGGATACGTTGTTTTGCTTCACTTGACGCAGCAACCATACAATATCTCACCGCATAGGAACTGATGACGTTGCGCCAATCATGCGAATGTCCACGCTTTCCTATACATTTATGAACGTGTTACGTGAACAGCTGATGACGAATGCCGGGGTAGACACATAGGTATTTTTTTAACTCTCGGTCATGTTTTTCTTTCTAGGGTATGAGTTCCATCGGGGAAAAATGCCCCCTTTGCATTTCTACGAAGCCAGGATCAATATAAATCCAAAACTGTTGGGCAATACAAGTATTTAATAGGAACACGTTACTATGCCAGTTTGACAGCTGTCAAGTGCCACACATCAATTATAAAAACAAAATCCTTAAAACCATTCTTGCGATGTAGTTTTTTACGTCGTTTCGATAAGCATATATCGAATATACATATTGCGCATATCACACCAAACTGGGCCAACTTATTAAAATATATTATAAAAGCGCGTGTTTCCGTCTAATCGTCTTGGGTTTTATTCTTTATGGTGTAAGCAATAAGTGCTCACAAGACACCAAAACGATTTGACGGAAACGTGCACTTTCACATACTTTTTGTTATAGTTGAAAAATCTAAGATTTAGCCGTTATCGGAATCTGTTTCCTAAATTTTCATTTTAACTGCCACTGAAGAAAAAAAAAATATTACAGCTTACGTACAAATCCGTACGCAATTGTTCCGTCAATTAAAGAAAAAAATGATGAAAATATAGCCGTTTTTATCTTCTAGAGGGGCGTATTATACCTGTTTACCTTACATCCGAAATCCAACAGAACTTCTAGTCACAGTCACACTTTGGGATATTTGTTGAACCGGAAGAAGAAACGTGACGCGACAAGCATCGGAGGCTGCCACTGCGTCACCATGACGTACATTTCCATTTGTGATTGCGTAATTCGGCGGTAGAAAAAATGGCCCAATTTGGTAGATTGAACGTATTTTGACGGGGTGGTTCTGTTTGTGCTTTTGCGGGCATGCGGAACTCGTTAGCGCCAAATGTAACTTTAGCCGAGTAAGTATCACAGGTCGAATAGGTGTGAAAGTTATATTTACTCGTTGAATCATTGAACAATTCTCACGCTGATAAGCAATACGGGGACGGGACGTACTTCTCGCTCGAAAGGTTATTGCCGCGTGTATGCGGTGAATGAATACTACTAATCTGGGTACTGCGGAGCCGTTCGAGTTCATTTTGCAAGCCAATGGAAAACTGGGTAAGTTTAAAATTGTTTTTCTCGTTCTCAGTTGATTCCCACCAAAAGCTCTGAGCCAGGAGGGCTCGAGCCCCCATCACTCTATAAAAGTTTGTTTACATAGATGTTTCGCCAAAGCATGTTTTACTGCAATTGAAACGTCAGCTGAGTCATAAAAACTATGCCGGTTTTTATACTTTCATGACTGAGCCTGCTGGTTTTTGTCTTTGAGCTTAAAATTAAGAATCTGTTATGAAAAAAGTAAGGATATTTTTTTATGAATTTACAATGCTTGACGATGGATAAGAACAGTAACTGCATTTGTTGCTTCTGAATGTTTGGCTCCCGTTTGACAGTTCACACTGGCTCCCAAGTGACAAGCACATTGAGTGAATCCGCAGTACTCAGCTACTAATGCCAATTGCGCGTGGGATGTTGATGAACTTAATTTGTTTGAGGCAAACAAGAATGGAATCGGCTGCAGTTCCATTAGTCCGGTTGTTTGCCGGCTTTGATTAGTTTAAATTTGTCTCGTTTGTTTGAGTCAAGCTGATCAATTAAAAAGGCATTACACTGATTAAACTTACGAGCAGAATCTCTGCAACAGGGAAAACTTCCGACAAGCAGTAGACTTTTATAAACGTCCGAAGTCATCTTCCAAGTGATTTGTACTGTTTATCTTGACATACTTTTAAACACAGTGTTTACCGTGTTATTCATTTACTTTCTATCAAACAACGTGGCAGCGATCAACAACTCCTGCCACAATTCGAATCTTACTTCCGCAAATGCAAGAAAATGGTTCAGCTCTAAACATTTCTAACGAATCTGAGCAGCGGAAAACTTGTGTAGACACATTTTTCACCTCGTCGTCGTCGTCATCGTCGCATCATAAACCAAATCTCCTCCTCTCCATAGAAGCAATGCAATGGTTAGGAGGTATAGAAAGCCATGGCTCAGCGAGGATGAAGATAAGCAAAGTAATAGCTATTTACTTATGCAGATTATGACATGCGATAGCAGCGGTAATTATAACGAATTACATCGGACTATTAACACAGAGTCGTAGCCACACGACACTCGCTGAATTGCGGCACGGTTCGTTGAAAAAAAGGAGTCTACATTCCCACTAGGTACTGACAGGCTTTCATGTATCTTCTGGTTTGGAGTTGTTCACAGCGCAAGCTATCTGGTTGTTGTAGTTTGAATCTTGGAGCTATGGAGCACTTGATGGAATGGGTTGGTGGGGGCTGTAAAGTGTATGAAATTTATTGGATTTAGATAAGGCCAGTCATCATCACTTGAAAGCCATACTAACTGTTGCAAGTGGAGTGGTCTTGTGCAGAACGCATAAATTTGTCCGACTGACATTGTTGAGGCTAATTTTAATTCAATTAACTTAAGTTGTTCATTACCGTCAAGATGTTTTACGGATCATAGTCTGTTATGTAGCAAAATGAGAAGAAACTACAGACACCAGATGATACAATAGTCATTGCAAGTCTAGCATATGGGTCGCAATTTGTTTACCTATATATATATATTTTTTATTGAGTATCAAGCTGGAGCTGCGTGACAGCTTGATTTTCAAGACTTGACCCATTTGAATAAATTTTGCATCTAACTTTGACAAAACAGCTGAAGGACTAGCCTATGTTGTCAGCTTGAACACTGGATTCCGTGTGTATTGTTTCAAGATAATTATAGAAAAAAAGCTGTGACGTGTGCACGTAGATACATCCGCGTAGTAAACCGATTGAATAAGTAAATCCGTTTCGAACGAACAATCTAAATTATTGTAAGTTACGAAAAATATGCGAATTCCGAACGCCGTGCGAAACAACCAAAGCGAGAAAAAAGGCTTATTATCATTTAAAGAGTGCCACCAAAATAAATGTGACAGCCTATGTTGGCAAGTTGATTAATTTTGGTTTCCTCCCTAGATATTCTACTTATTTACTACTGAGCTTTGTATCAAATTAGTTAATATAACAGACGTATCAATCAATTTACCGACTGAGCCTCCCTTAGCTCAGTCGGTAAAGGCGCAGCTACAAAGCAAGACCATGCTGGAGGTGGCTGGGTTCGATTCCCGGTCCGGTCTAGGAATTTTTCGGGTTGGAAAATTTCTCGACTTCCCTGGGCATAGAAGTATGATTGGACTTGCCACACAATTATACCAATGCAAAAATGGTACAGGCATCGAAAGCTCTCAATTAATAATTGTGGAAGTGCATCTAGAACACTAAGTTGAGAGCACGCAATAAGCTAGTATGCGATATGCAATAAGCCTGAAATGCGAAGAAGAAGAAGAAGATCAATCATTTCAAGATTTGACGACCATACCGAACAAATTCTATGCTACATAAGCTCAAAAGTGTTTGACAAGCTCTACCGAATTGCGTATCACTTCTGCGTAAGCTCCGTAGACGTTGGCGCGTTGAATCCGACAGCCACGAAAAGTTAAATATGCTTCAATACCCTATAAGGAAAGATCGATTTTAGAGTTACGTAGGGCTCAGTTCACATAGATTAACATTAACTGCTGTTTACACATGTAAGTACTTGAACAATAACAAATAATTTAACTCAAATGCTTTAACCGCATATATCAGAGATTTCGCGAAAGAATAATATAGTAATCGTTTACAATAAACTCAGGGAAAAACAATTCATACAAAATATTAAAAGTAATTGATTGTCACAGTCCTCTAATTTTACTATTTCCTAAACTATTCCTCTCCTTGTTAATCTGCTTAATGCTATTGGCCTGCTTGCGTTTTCTTATTGAAGTTCAAGACTAAATATGAAGATTTATTCTACAACTTTAAAGGTTCGTTGCCTCCCTAAGCGGACCCCCGCATCCTAGTTCTTTTGTTAATCTACTTAATGTTATTAGACTTTCTGAATTTTTTTATTTATGTTCATTTGATGATAATCATTAGTTTAATTTAATTAATAATTGAAATCTCTAATGCACCTAATCAATCAACCCATGCTTTATTAAGTACCTGCACTAGTACTTGTAATCTACAACTAAACGTGTTTCAATTACTTTTGATTCTGACCTTCTTCTTCTTCTTCTTCTTCTTCTTCTTCTTCTTCGCATTTCAAGCTTATTTGCTTCTAGCATATTAGATTATTGCGTGCTCTCAACTTAGTGTTCTAGATGCACTTCCACAATTATTAATTGAGAGCTTTCGATGCCTGTACCATTTTTGCATTGGTATAATTGTGTGGCAAGTACAATCATACTTCTATGCCCAGGGAAGTCGAGAAATTTTCCAACCCGAAAAATTCCTAGACCGGACTGGGAATCGAACCCAGCCACCTCCAGCATGGTCTTGCTTTATAGCTGCGCCTTTACCGACTGAGCTAAGGGAGGCCCCGATCCACGGCGGTAGGGGCCACGATACCGGCTTCGCTACCCCAGAGTGCGGTGGTTTGTAAAGGATTCGTTATAAAGATTTGTAGCAAACTTGTTCACAATCAGTTGCCAAGCGAGTGATGATGATGCATCATTTATGCTAAAAGTGGCCTTTCGTTTCGTGGAATCGTTTTGCATTGATTAATATAACCATTGTACACCCACCCAACAAGGGGATATAATATTTGCTTACAACAATCAGGAATTCATCATCGCGACACGTTAATGGAGACCGCATGAATGAATCAAGAGATATCCGGTACAATGCAAGAAAATGGAGGCCGAAAAATGTAGAGGTTGCCGACTGGACTCGTACCACGAACGTTGCGATTATCAGACCTGTGCTTTCTCCATGCTTCAGAATATTGAAAAACTAAAAGTGAATTAGAAGCGCCCAAAGTACGATAATTCGATTTCCTCGATTGATTTCGAGGAAAATTGACGAGTGAATTCCATAAAATCCACTTATAAATTTTAGTCACTAGAAATCTGTATGAATTTCACTGATTTGTCTTATAAAAATAATGTTGCCAAAAAAAATAATAGAACGCAGCCGACTAGAACCAACAATCAATACGAAACTATCGATTTTAAATTGGCTCACTACTTGACTTGGTCCCAAGCGAACGATTAACGTACCCCATTCTAGTCGAAATTCTAGTACTACATAATGTTTGTTTTGATTCGCTATGAAAGTTTGACAGATAAAATGAGGGGTTAATGGATTTTCCTATGTTTCGTGGGGTGAATCGATTAGCTTGGGACCGAAGAGAGTACCAGAGCTGAGCCAAAAAGTTGAGCACGTTTCTTCGGGACCTTCTAGTCTTAGAGTTACCTCTATTCTAGAACCGAATCGTGGACGTTGAGAGTACGAGACCTGTGCAGGCATACCAAAAGTACCGCCTCATGACAGTATTCCAACTCCAACGGCTGTCGTTTTCTTTTTCCTACGACAGCCTTGAGATTGAGCTATAAGCGACAGCCCACAGTGAGGCTGTCATACGACATGCAATGTTCCCGTCTTGTGCAATACACGACAGCTAGTTCTTAATCAAGTATTTTGTTCGTTCGGCTATGACAACCTCGGATGGTCATTCGTAACGTTCCTCGTACATACAACAAGCAGTCCGTCAAACTGCCGATTCGTTGCTGCTGTCTTTGAAATTTTGTTCGTATGTCGTGTGACGCCGAAGCTCGTTCGGTTGCTATCACGTTCGTGCTGAGAATTGCAAAATTTACATCCGATATTTTTTTTAAAACGCGCGGTCTTGAGCGGATCAGACATTCTGACATTCCGGTGCAAAATATAAGCCTACCCGACACCATCCTGACTTCTACCAAACCCCACTCCGATTTTGGCCCGACATTGACCCGACATAACCACAGAGTTGACCCAACATTTGACTGACATTGATCATAAATTGACCTTACATTGATCCGACATGTCTGTTCAGGATCATTTGTCTGGGTTTCTTTCATACTCCAATGCCGTATATCAATTGTATATAATGTCTCGTGACAGACACTTGGGTAAGCTGAGGGATGTGGACGGTTTGTAAAGGCTGTCATGACGACAGAAACATTGAAAACCTGGTCATAAAGAAATGTATAAATACCAGTCCAGTGGAAGGCGCGTAGGCAACATGTTATACCGGGCCCAGCACAGCAAAATAAATAATTTGAGCCCGGGGCATGCTGCCTACTGTCAAACGCTGCTGTTGGTATAGGTCATTCATTGGCCTGATAAACACAGCCCATTCGGTTCACTACGTTCCAAGCCCGATGATTTTAGCAAAGCGGGTATAGATGCGACTGTTCTAATAAGTCTTGTAAGTGGTCACCGCAGTCGACGCGTTTTCTGTGATAATCGACTGCCTTTGCTTCTGACGTTTGAAAACAAGCTATCAAGGTACAGTAGTTTTAGTTTTTCTCATAATAAGAGCTGCTGATGTTGTGCTTGTGTGAATTCTGAAAATAGCAAGATATCCTAGTAATAACATTTCTGGTCAGAATTGGTTTAATTTACACCAAACTGAGGAATTAAAACGAAATCACACATGTTATATGATAGTTATTTGATAATTTTCTTTTTGCTCGAATGTTGTTGTACCGTTTGTGTTGTGTAAGAGAGACGACGGTAGAGCATGAGAGTACGAATATAAACAGGCTGTCGCGCACGACAACGGGGCGAGTGTAGTAAAAAATGTCAACTGTTTCAACCCTTGGTTCTAATACAGCTTTCATTCATTCGTGCGTGCGCTGTTGTCAATACACTTCGAATTCAGATCTGAACGTACGGTAGAAAGCGGTAGTAAATCACACAAAGCAACAGTCAATTCAGGTATAAAACAACTGTTGCGAGAAGGCTGTACTATTTGGAAGCCTGGGCCTGTGTGTGACCACTCGTCTTTCAACGCCTGGGAAAATAAGATGGTTATAGGCGTATAAGAGCTACATACCTCATGTTAGACGAAAATCATTCATAAGTCACGCTTATAAAATTCGTATGTGTCGTTCATAAGTCGAGCCTATGGAATTCTTAAGTTTATTTCCCGACAAACAATTCAAAGTCACTAATAAGCATACATATTGAATAAATTCTGTATAGCAGTGTACAATGCTGAATAAAACAAGATGTTTAATTATGTGCTGAAAAAAAGCTCATTGAGATCGATAGATGCGCCTTTATTGCGCTGTTTGCTCTTATATGATTAATTTACTTATTAAAAGCTTTATAAACGTTGACTGTCTTCCTTATTCAGAACCAGAAGTTTGATCTAATAACAAACTGAATCAGTGTAATTTGCACATACATTGACGCTTTAATTTGACTGTTTTCAATTGATTTAATAAAATGCTTTATTAGACACCTTATAAATGTTTTCTAGCTCCATCATTAGATTCCATTGCACTGCTTTACATCATTGCTGTATAATGGTGAATACAGTCAGCAAAATAGCCTTATACCACTATGCGTCCATGTTTTAATGGTATGCTTTGTAAATGCTTTATAAACGACGTACTAGGATTCATTATTCCACAACACATGGTCACTAAAATAAACAAATGCAGTAAAAGCAGTGTAATGTCAGTTCCTGCACTGTTTTGATGATAGTTTTGTCCTTTTTGGCAAGTTCAGGACAACTTGGACAAATCAGATGAAATTTTCAAGAAAACTATTTCAAGCGTAACTATTCAAATCGACGTATCTAATTTTGCAAACAATCACTTCAATCGATGGCAACTGCTAGCTCACTCACAGAAACTAACAACACCAACTAGTAGGGGAAGTGGGAGAGTTGGCAGTTCAGATAAATCGTTGATTGAGTGATTGTTTACAAAAGGAGATAAGTCGATTTAAATAGTTACGCTTGATTCGGTTGGGCAGGTGATTTTCACTGGTGAGCTGAAGAGCAATTATCTGTATGATAGCTGACATCACTATCATAACGTTCACGAGTGTTTGAACAAATGCGTATTGCTTTTTATTAGAAACCACTGATACCCTAAGCTGCATTCGCCGGATCTCGTGTCTTGTCATTGCGGTAAAGTTACATGAAAATAGTATGAATCGTCATGAAAAATCTCAAGAAGGTTCAAGATTAGGTTGATAATGTGAAAAAAAATCAAAAATAATTTTCGTACGTTCTCAATTTACCTTATTTAACAATACATTGAGATTGAGTATCACATCGAATTGATTCAATGGACCTATTGTCATCCTTAAATTTTTATACACCATCTAGGCATTTACGAAATAGAAATATATTTGCTACTAATCGTCATCGTACGAATTATGCCAAATTTGGACCCTTGAACCAAATGATGGATACATATAATAAGCACTGCGATAACATTGACTTTACAATGACAAAAACCAAATTAAAGCAATATTTTAATTCCTCGCCTAACGTCAACTAGAAGTAATGTTCTAACTTGTTCTTAAGACATATTATAAAAAAATATAAACAAAGACAAAATTGTAAAAATAGCACTTAAGAAAACAATTGTAAAACGGTCTACACTGATTGACGACAAATAAATAAATAAATAGATTGTGCAAAACTAAATGGAAGGGGTCAACCTTGAAGTTCGTGAATGGCAAAGCAAAGAGTGAGCTCAACAATATCAGGGCTTCATGTGAGAGTAAGCTACCAAAGCTACCAATTTATTAACATTATTTTCCTACACTTAATTTTGTGTGAACTGGATTTACCTATTTTTGCAATGATTACGCGACCAGTTCATGTTATCCCATATGTTAATTTAACACCCAGTTCCCCTACACAATAATGGCTTCCCTTCATCAAAAGTTCGAACCCTAAAATATGACCTAAAAGCAATTTAATTTAGCAGATTTATTGTAAAGATCCTAGGAAAGAACCAAAAACATAATATCAAGATGAACCTTGTATTATGTCCTATGTAACATTGATTGATTCTCTTCATAGACTTTCTCTTACGTTAATAACTTGAGCACATAACCGTCTATTGTTGTGTTTGTCGTATAAGATGCCAGATAAAAGCTTCTTTTATTCATCCCAAGTAACATTGCAAGTTTTATCACGGTTTTAAAGCATGCTACAAGTCTATATCATAGTCTGCAGAATCCTCATAAAACCTTAATTGCTACTTAGTATGTGTGTGCTGAAAATACTTGGGAATATCTTGGGGTCGTGGGGACACCAAGAGAAAGTCAACGAAGAGAATCTGTCAATGTTTCTTAGAACCTAATGCAATGTTCAGCTTAATATGTTCCTATTTTTATTTGATCTTAGTGTGCTCTTTAGTAAGTAAGCTTTTAGGGACACTACGTTTATTGTATTTCCAGAACTCAATTCAACATATTCAAAGCTTGACCTGAGCCGACCGCTTACGTGATGATAATAAAATTACAACATTTTAAATTAGAGTCTCCGTTCTTTAAACAAGAAAGCATTCATTTGGACACACTGGTCACCACGTGCTCTGTCGATCCTCTCTGTTATTGTCGTCATATGCGCTCTCAGGCCGCAAGCCTCTTCCGAGCTATAGAACTACACTCTCGCGCTCCTCACGCTCACTCAACTCTCGAGGTCTCTCATCTCGCACCGCACAAGTAGCCAGCAGCAGAAACGTCAAAATATTCCTCCGCTTTGCTTATACATTTTTAGTACAACAACAAAAATGGCGATGTACACAAACAATTTCGTACGGTGCTCCCGGTTCGGGCCGAATTTGAACGCGGTAGTGAGAAGTTTCAGTGCCGATTCCAGCCGGAAATGGTTACTCCATCCGTCGGTGAAATATTTGTGCCTGATTGGGGGCAGCCTGGTGGCCCTAGGCTACGCCCGACATCGCCATCCACCGAGGGTGCACGCACTCCAACTCCGCAAGGTAGGTGAGATAAAATTTAATCAGCGAAAATTGGATTCTGTGATCAGTGATTTGTGCATAGTGATTGATTTCTACGGGATTATGTGAATCAAATTGTTGGCTTTCTATCTCCGGAAGAAATCAATTTAATGAAAGGGTTATTTCCTGATATTTTGATGCTCCCCTCACAGACATCATCAATGTTGAATGCATTCCTTAAAAGGAATAATTGATTGTTCTTCATTATTAACCAACAAAAACCACGCAAACAGCTTGCAAATGAACCAACTTTAGCAAAAAATACCGGAACATCGATAAATTACCACAGATGGAGCATTTATTAAGAAAACCCAAATCAATGATGTCATTCCAATGACGTCATATATTTTGACTGGCAACCTGCTTCAAAGAGAATCCAATCCGACTGTACTGTGAATGAAAAGTTTACGACAGATGTTTCGTCTTCCTCTAGATATGTGAAATGTGCATTCCTAAAATAATCTGCCGTTTTTTCTTCGTATATCGATTGGATAATGGCAATTCAATACCTTCGTAATCTTCGAGAGAATTAGTACACGGTAGAAATTAATTGTACTAAAAAACATATGATTGTCAAAACGAATTAAATACGCTAGATGTGGGTCAAGGACAGCGGTAATATGTATACACTTGCAGTTCCATGCCCTCAACGATAGGTCAACGAACTGGCTGCACCAGTATTGGATGTAGGTACTCAATGCAGTAATTTTGCAGATGCTTTATTAATTTATTAGATGTCGGTTTGACAGTCAGAAAGTTAGTGTATGTTTGAATTACCTTATGTTCATGCACACTACTAGTAGGCGTTCGCTAGCTGATAGTCTGTCAACTGAAACGTCTTTAAACTTAAAGTCCGCTAACCGAAGCAAGCGAAATGAGCACGAGGGTGAACATGAATGCATTGTAAATGCACGTGACAGCTGATGCATCTCAGTTAACGTATGCCGGTCGCCAATTGAAAAGTAAACATGTTTCAGATAGAGAACGTCTAGCATACTTTGAACTTGCCTAGAGATTGCTTCGAATTGTTTTGGGCTTCTTAATTATTATTAAGATATTTCCGGATTTTGACGTACGTCAGTTTGAATACGAGCAGATCAATCGTCGATTTCACACAGATAAAGGCTCAATCTTGCAAACAAGCTTTATCAAATGGTAGATAAATCATTCCTCTAGCTGATTGTGTTGTTAGTTTCCGAGAAAGAGGTTTTATCCGTGAGAAATCGGCGATTGATTTGCTTATTTACAAATGCGCCCTAATTACGGATCAGTTCTTCACAGTGTCTCCACTTATTTTCACATGAAATAATTTTTCACGTTCCATCCTTTATGCCAAATAAATCCCGTCACGTGTAAAATTATTTATTTCCAAGAGTGTCTAATATGAACATGTTGAAGAGTTTCATGAATTAAAAGGAAGCCTTTATTCTGATAATTTTATGAGACTTATAACACCAAATCAGCAGTATTTTCGCAGAGAATATAGTTTTAAAAAGTCTGATAGTCAGAGCAAAGGTTCTATTCTAAATTAAGAAAGTTTTGGATTAAATTCATAAGCTTTTGATCAAATGCTTCGATATCTTTCA
This sequence comes from Ochlerotatus camptorhynchus, assembly GCF_037179485.1. Taxonomy (NCBI): domain Eukaryota; kingdom Metazoa; phylum Arthropoda; class Insecta; order Diptera; family Culicidae; genus Ochlerotatus; species Ochlerotatus camptorhynchus. The sequence goes on from NW_027040643.1 coordinate 681,453, forward strand.
GCGCAAACAAAAAATAAAATTTGTAACTTTGTTGTATTTGTGAACTTTGTTGAAATTCTAGAAACTCTGTTAAAGTCCTTGTTTCTCCAATGAAGCATGGAAAATTTCTCTAAAATTAAGAGGACTTTGCTGATGTACTAGGAATTTTCTGAAGTATTTGGAACTTCCCTGCAATTTTGGGAACCTCCCTGAAGATTTGGGAACTTCCCTGATGTTTTGGGAACTTCCCTGATGTTTTGAGTGGTTCACTGAAGTTGTAGAATGTTTCCTAAATTATTGGAACTTTCCTAAAGTTCTGGAAAAAATTGCCTGGAGTTTTGAGAAGAACTTTTCGGAAGTTCATGGAAGTAATTTTCTAGAGTTCGTGGATGAAATTGCCAGAACTTAAGAAAGTTCAGCACTTTCCTCAAGATATAGGAAGAATTTCCCTAACGTTCTGCACATAACTTCCCTCATGTTCTGGGAAGAAGATCCATGAAGTTATAAGAAAAATTTCTCTCAAGTTCCGAGATGATTTAACTGGAGCTCTGGGAAGAACTTTTATGAAGTCCTGACAAAAAGTTTTCTGAAGCTCCAGAAATAACTTCCCTATTGGTCGGGGTAGAACTTAAATTCAGGAAAAACTTTCTTATAGTTTGGAGAAAAAAAAACGTCCTTAAAGTTCATGGAAAAACCTTCCTGAAGTGGTTGGACCAACTAAACTGAAGTTGTGGGAAGAACTTCCCTGGAGCTCTGGGAAGAGCCTTACTGAAGTTCTGAGAAGTTTTTTTTTTTAGATCTCGGAAGACTTTCTCTCAAGTTCTAGGTAGAATTTCCCTCAAGTTTTGGAAAGAATATCTCAGGGGTTCTGGATGAATCTTCCCTGGAGTTCTGGGAAGAACTTTTCTGTTGTTCTGCTAAGGAACTTAAGCTCTGGGAAGATCCAAGATTTATTTCAGGATACTTCTTCAAGTCTTCAAGTTGATTAGGTTTTATTCTGATTATCTTCAACTTTCCAAGAATTCAAATAACATCTCTCAGATGCCCATGATTGGTATGATCAGAAATTATTTCAAAAACCTACAGATGATCAAAGATTTCTCCGAAATCCTTACGATATTTTTCAAGTTTTCAGGTTTGGCAGGTATTACTCTGAAAAATTTCAACTGTCCAACAATTTACATCACGTCTCTCTGATTTTCATCCATGATACAAGGATGATCGGAAATTATTTCAAAAACCAACAGATGATCAGATGTCTCCCTGAAGTACTTGGTTTTTTCAATGCAGGTTGATCCGATATTATTTTAAAGATTTTTTTAAGTTCTCAGACTTCCCTGTTACTTGTAGAGATTTGCTTAATTTTGCAGAATTTTGCTGGTGGAAGCAGAGATTACTGAAGTTTTCAGAATGTTCATGAAATTTGCCGCCTCTACTGAAAATGGAAGAATAGTTTTCAAATTAACAGATTTTTCCAGAAATTCGCAGATTTTCTAGAATTAAGTAAAATTGTTCCCAATTTTTTCCTGAAATTTGCAGAATTTTCGTGCAGATTGCAAAAGTTTCCAAAAATTTGCTGAACTTTCCTGAAATTTGCAGAATTTTCCAGGAGATTTTAAATTTTTTCTGAACTTTTCAAAACGTTCCGTTCGTTGATTTTATTTTAAAATCGCAGAATTTTCCTGGAGCTTACTGACTTCAAAGAAATTGGCAGAATACTTTTGAAGTTCGCAGAATTTTCCAGAAATTAGCGGACTTCCCATAGGTTCTCAAAGTTCCATGAAGCTCGCAGACTTTCTTTAATTTAGTACAACTATCTGAAGATTCATAAAGCTTACATACTTTCTTGAAGTTCAAAGAATTCGCTGAAGTTCCCAGATTTTTCCGGAAACTTGCTGAATTTTCTTGAAATTTGCAGAACTTTTAAAAATTTGCTTGCAGCTTATCTATTTCGAGTTTATTTCGAGTTAATAAAAGTTTTCTGGATTTTATAGCAGTAAGGTAGAGAACTACCTCGGCCTAATCGCCCATTTTGGGCATATCGAGTAGAAAACTTCAAATAAATCCATGATTTCAGAGTAAACAAGTCAATTATGCGTTTGGTACGATAGTTTAGTTAATAAACTACGAAACGAAGTCAATGATAACGCGTGATATGAAGGTTTGCACCCATTATTCCCAAAAACAAAAGAAGTGCTCCGACCGAATCAATTTTTATCTTCATCCGATAGGCTGAAGTGAATTCATTGGCGTTTCAATGCAGTAGGCCGAGTTTGGCGTCAAGAAGCAGTGTTAGACTTTTGACAATATCTCAAATCTTACGGTATGTACAGAAAGGTGAATAAATTTGGAATCCATCAGTAATAATAACATTCCGTTTGGTGCTAAACTGCGCTAGATTAAGAAAGACTAAGTACGGGTTGTGCTTAATAAAGGGTGATACGGTCAAAATTTGGTCAATATCAACTTGACGTATTTCTTTCAATTTTGCATTTAAAAAACCTGAACACCCCTCATTTTGAAGGTGTGTGTGTGTAGAATGTTGCTCCTATTTTGATTTTGGAATTCACTCTTCAGTTGTCAAAATGCCGTCCAAGCAAGAAGAGCAGCGTATCAAAATTTTGCTCGCGCATCGCGAAAATCCGAGCTACTCGCACGCAAAGTTGGCAAAATCGCTAAAAGTTGCCAAATCAACCGTCACAAATGTAATTAAAGTGTTTGGGGAACGTTTGTCGACAGCCAGGAAGTCTGGATCGGGGGGAAATCGAAAACCGGAAGCCGCTGAGACGACAAAGAGAGTTGCCGGTAGTTTCAAGCGAAACCCTAACCTCTCTCTCGGAGATGCCGCAAATAAGCTGGGTGTATCGTCTACAACCGTGCATCGAGCCAAAAAACGAGCCGGACTATCGACTTACAAGAAGGTAGTGACTCCAAATCGCGATGATAAACTAAATACGACGGCCAAAGCGCGATCCCGGAGGCTGTACACGACGATGCTGACGAAGTTTGACTGCGTGGTAATGGACGACGAAACCTACGTCAAAGCCGACTACAAGCAGCTTCCGGGACAGGAGTTTTATACGGCAAAAGGAAGGGGAAAGGTAGCAGATGTTTTCAAGCACATGAAACTGTCAAAGTTCGCAAAGAAATATCTGGTTTGGCAAGCCAGCTGTACCTGTGGCTTGAAAAGCAGCATTTTCATAGCTTCCGGGACTGTCAACCAAGAAATTTACGTGAAAGAGTGTTTGAATAAACGTCTGCTGCCTTTCCTGAAGAAACACGGTTGTTCCGTACTGTTTTGGCCGGATTTGGCATCTTGCCATTACGGTAAAAAGGCCATGGAGTGGTACGCCGCCAACAACGTGCAGGTGGTTCCCAAGGACAAGAACCCTCCCAACACGCCAGAGCTCCGCCCAATTGAGAAATACTGGGCTATTGTCAAGCGGAACCTAAAGAAGACCAAAAAAACTGCTAAGGGCGAGCAGCAGTTCAAGGCAAACTGGCTTTCTGCGGCGAAGAAGGTGGACAAGGTGGCTGTACAAAATCTGATGGCAGGGGTCAAGCGTAAAGCCCGGCAATTCGGATTTGGAAAAGCGGAAGCCTAACTCAATATTTTTCCTGAATTTTATACTAATTGAACTTGAAAAAGAAATTTAATTTGATTTTTTAAATAAACGATTTCACTGATTTACACGCGTTTTCCCTTGACCAAATTTTGACCGTATCACCTTTTAGGCCGGAAATGGGGTAGTTAACCCTATACTAAAATTTTCAGAAGTTCCCTGAAGTTCGCTGAACTTTCTTGAAGGTACCACAATGTTTCTGAAATTCGATGAATTTTCTTGAATTTCACTGAACTTTCATGTAGGTCTCTGAATTTTTCTTGATTCCACAAAATTTTCCTGAAGGGCTTTGAATTTCCTTGGAGTTTGCGAAATTTCACCAAAAGTAAGCTGTATTGTTTTGAAGTTCGCCCAATATTCCTGAAGTTTGCAACATATTATTAAAGCTTGTGGAACTTTCTTGAAGTTTTGCACTATACTGTGCAGGGTGATCCGGAATAACTGTTACTTTTATAAATGATCATAACGATTGAACGCTAGCATGATTTTTTTGATATCAGTATATTCCAGATATACCTACTACATATATAACCTTCAGCTTAGCATAGTTTAACTCAAATCTCTTTAATTACCAGCCACATTTGTCACGAAAATGAACCACAGTTGGCACACACGTTTTAGTTCCAGCACTTTTGGAGTTCTGGCGATGCGTTTAAGCTCTGATATTTTACCTCTATTATGATGCGAAAAATAAATGTTCCATCCGTTTGAAGGGATTTCAGTTTCTAAAAGATAACACACGAATCCATACAGATTTATGACATTCTCCATTTTCACGTCCATGGCTGCTTGAAATCGAAAATGAATGAAATTTCTAATCCTTTTATCAATATATTAGTAAACAGTTCAAAACATAAATACTTGAAAATATACCAATTTTACCCACTGAGAATTGCATATTTGTGAAATCGGTGACAGTTATTCTGAATCACCGTGTAGAAAACTTAAAAAAAATTGATGGTAGAATAACTCTGGAGTTTTCTGTCTCTCTTGAATTTTGAAGAATGTTTCCGACAGATTTCCCTGAAACTCGTAGACGTTTTTTGAAATTCATAGACTTCCCTAAATATAGTCTCCTTAATAAAGACAACCAACCAACCAACCACCCGACTTCCCTAAAGATAAAATTTTCTAAATTGTTAAGTTCACAGAATTCTCCTAAAGTTCACATAAGTTCCCGGATTCTTAAAGTTCTCAAAAGTTCCCGGAAACCTTCATGTTGTTCTCAGAACTTTCCTGAAGATTGTAGATTTTTTCTGGAGTTCACAGAATGTTTCGCATGTTTGTAGAAGTTTACAGTTTTTTATAGGTTCACAGACTTCCCTATTATTTTCAGAGAATTCCTGAAGTTCGCTGAATTTTCCTGGAATAAGCAGAATTTACTGAACTTCCTAGTATTTTTTCCAAAAGTACGTTAACTTCACTGAAGTTGACAGAATTTTTTTAAGTTCCCAGACTTCCCTGAATTCAGTAGAATTTTCAGAACTTCGCAGACTTCCCTAGAGTTTTTTCCTGAAATTTGCAGAATTTTCCTGAAGTTTTCAGTACTTGCCGAAATTTTTCTTAACTAAGCGGTTGGTTAACAAATGTTGATTGATCCATTTCTATTTTTGCTCCAGGACTTTGGAAAAAAAAACTGCTGCTGATCATGACGGGACTGCAACTTTGACAGCTGGATATTGGTGAACATGCTTCCACTCATACATACGCAAAGTTGGAATATGTGCGCGTAAGATTGATCTCGCCGCTACGTACACAATCGCATTTTTATGGCATGTTGCTCCTGAGGTTGTTGTCTTAGGTTCGCGCAAATTTTAACAACGACTTTTGTGTATGTTTACCATAACAGCGCTGCTTGAAAGTAAGACTAGTTAAGCCATTGTGAGGCCAATTTTAGGTTTTTGACGTTTTAAAGTTTATTTCAGTATTTCAAGATTATTTTGAGGGATTTCAGGAATCTGACATTTGACAGTATTTCCCACTTTTATGAAACTGGAAGCCACCATCTTGGATTTCAAAATGGAGTCGGATATCAATTTCCGGCTTCTAGACATTATCGCGATTCCAAAAATTGCCATATTGATGGGTACATATGTGATATCAATCATCCCTATTCTAAACATAAACTGTTCGGAGTACTTAGGATACCTAACCTATCCAGATTCCGGATAATTTTGAAGTCTGCAAACTTGTCGAAGACAGTATATTATTGGCAGAATGGACATAGAAACATACACACTAATCGAGTCAGTACGGTTTTACTGAGTTTTTGAATTGCGGAACTGTTCGGTAAAAGTTTAAAAATCTGTGGAAAATTTATTAATGAGAAAATTTGTTCTGAATTTGTACATACTTAGTTCTGTTAAATCCATTTAATGATAGAAAATAAAATTGGTCGATTTCATTGATTCCTTACGGATAACGGTCATTTGAATTTTACCGACTTTTTCAGCAATTCAAAAACCCAGTAAAAAAATACTGACTCCTGTAAAAAAATCTTAGTGTGTACATGTTTTACCGTTTCTTTATTGAGCTATTCACATGATTTACTGAGGAATTGATACAGATACTTTGATAATTTGAAGCTGATGCAGTTTGGTTTCAATAGAATAGGATCGAATTTCTTAGTATACATTTAAAGACTATGAAGAGCTAATTTAGTTAATTCCTTTTAATTCCAATATAATTACTTTTCTTTTGACAGATAGGCGTATTTCGTCCACTACTTGTAGACTTTCTTAGCGCCAAGTTTTCAAGCAGTAAACTGAGCGGTGGAAGCACTCAAGGAGAGTGTTCGGAAAAACTCAAAAACTCAAATCTCATGCATGAGTTTATGCGCCTATGAGTTTTGCCTTGCAAAATTCGACGTCGCAAAAATCACCGATGAGATTTCAGGTTCAAAAATTCATTGCTTTATATGTTGGCGTTATTCATTGTTATCACTATTGTTTGTGCATCAGGGGTTGGAAAACTAACACAACATGCATAGGCATGATATCAATTGACATTTGAGTGGTTTTTATGATTTTAAAGCTGGAATGATTTTTCGGCGTTGTGAGTGTGAGTGCGTGAACACCGCTCAAGGCACTGAGAAAGACTACAAATAGTGGACGAAACACACGTATCTGTCAAAAGATAAACAGTTATAACAGAATTAAATGGAGAAAAAAACGCAACCCACTCAAAAGCTCTTCATCGTTTCATTAATTATGTTACGTAGGGGAAATGGATGTATTGTCGGTCTAAATGCCCCTAATTTGGGCCCATACATAAATTCAGCAATTGACCACTTTGTCAAGCAGTTTTGGCGTGACTTTCTACAAGCGATTTCACAAAACTGGACCAACTAATTTCTATTTTTTTATGAAACGCACAAATGTTGGCAACTTTTCTCGAGGTTCCAGAAGAAAAAATCTCAAAATAATGTTTTATTTCAAAGTTCGAGTGGTAGTAAACGTCATTTTAAGTGCTCGAATGAAGTGGTTAATTGACTAAATTTTCAATAGCGACCAAAAATACCCATTAGTACCGTCCCAATGACGCGTTTATCTAGATAAAATTGATAAATAGCAGATTTTTAACAATGGGCCAAATCTTAGATCCATTGGCCAACATTAGAGCCATTTCCCCTATCATACGAAAGATTGATTAAGGCTCTTTGACAATGGGGCACCCAAATACTGGAACAAGTCGAGAAAACTTCCAACCCTACTATTTCCTTGACCAAAGCAGAAACTGAAACAGCAGCCTTCTAAGAGGAAGAGGAAACAATAGGGGGACTTTTATGAACCAATTTTTTGTCAAACGCGAACCAGCGCCTTATTGGTCGGGCGACCGTATAAAATCGCAAGAATTATTGCAACAGGGAATCTATTTTCTTGTATTTTGACAGTCGACTGCGTCGCCCCTAGTGAAATAGTTTTTGCACGGTCGTTTCCACGAGAGAAGAAAAACACGCCACAGACAAAAAGAAGCCAGTTGTCTCCTCTTCTTAGGTAAACAAGTTTCAGAACTTATCGTAGGTGGATCAATCAAGATATTTAATTTTTCACCTTCCCTTGGAAATGTTTAGTGCGATACAATGTTACATTATTAAGAACGGTACATTGTAGAGCGTGAAAACAATTAAACAAATCCCGCTTTCTACTATATTACCAAAAGGCATGATAGCATATAGTTCAATATTTTATGAATAAATTTGATTCCTAATAATACTTTTAATAAATTGTCGGCTATATGTGAATTGCTGTTTTGACACCATTCAAGCGAAACTTTTCAATTCGACGCAACTGCTTGTAAACAATGGCTTATCGATTTCTCGTAACTCGTAACTCACCCACACAAACTAACACCACGATTTTGTAGGGGAAATTTTCCTATATCTGTTGGTGGTGATAGTTTGCTTCGGCCTTTGTTACTTCTATATAACCTTTATACAACATGAGTTTTTTACTCTTATTCGAAAACATGTTTTCTGTGTTACTTGGGTGTATTCCAAGCACGAAAGCTACGAAAGAACTAGGCAAACTAATATAAAAATAAAAGAAAAGTTCTAGCCTGTCAAAGCAGCCTAGGGTCAAATTGACCTCTAAGTACAGACAAAGGCTTAATATGTATTTTATGGATGAATGTTATGTCATAATTCAGTGACGCTTGAACTACAATTTACATAAACATTTAAGAAATGGCTGGGACTAAGACCGCCTTTAGAAAATTTCCAAGCAACCGATTCCCTTTGGAATTCTCCGTCACCTCACCACAACCCTTCCGAAGTGCGGGTTCTCAGAACCACCATTCCCATTGATGTCTTCCTTTTGCATCGACATCCGTTTCAATTCTGTAACAACCTGACAACTACATCATCACCATCAACTGGTTCTCTTTCCCTTCACACGCTTGATTGGATGATGGTTGGATGTGTCTACTTCGGCTGTCTGACACCATCAACATCTCACTCATGCAGTGCTGCTGCTGCTGCTGCTGGTGGTGGCAATCAATGCGAAAACAAGTCCTGTTTCCTCCCTTCGTCTCCTCAATCACCAATGCTACCTACCATTCTCCTCCGGGGAGGTTCATTGAAGAATATTATTGTAGGCCAAGAAACCACAATCCGAGCCATGGATAGTTTTGACAAGTGAAAAATTGAAACGATTACTCAACCGATTCACCGAAAACGAGATTTTTCCTTTTCCCTTTGGTTTCCTTCAGCTCTGTTTCGAGCCTTTCCTTTATCGACCGCGGCACCGTGGAGCTTCATTGACGGGATTGACACAGCTGGTCGCATGGGTGCCCTCGTCGTGCGGCTCGGGGGTAAGGATGCGCTACCAGAAGCAGAAGATTGATCCCTAGCTGTCAACCGTTTTAATTAGGCGGATTAGATTCGTTAACGTGGGAGATTGACTGCGTGGTATGAGGAGTGGTTTACGCAGGAATTTGTCACTTAGGGAGTCGGGAAAAAAATCTTGTTTAGATAGTGCAGTCAAGTGTTTCGGTGTCTCTGTGATCCGGGTTTCGGAATGCTCGCTAACGGGTCTTGTTCGCTCCGATGTCGATTATTCACTGCGTGTGTGAGAATGCGGCTTCGTTTTCTAACGTAACAGGTGTCACACTGCACACACAACTAATCCTGCACTGATATTCAAAATTAATTTCTGTAAACAAGATATCACGACCCATATTTGAAATTCCTCTTCCTTATCACTGTGACTTCCCACAAAATTCATATCTTCCCACTCGAAATGCACCACTACCGGTGGTCTACATACACCTTGCCAAAAGTCCACATCATGTAGGTTATCTTGCGCACTGAACCGTCCATAATCGCGTGGTCACGTGTTTGCCAGGGATCGGAAATTATGTCTGAAGCTCACACCTCCAAAAAGCCTACGACTGTCGATTGGGACTCGGCTGGGTACAGATAACTGTATCTGTTAACGCTTGACTCGTTATCAGACGTTGAACCTGCGGCTGCAGAAGAACCGGTCGTGTCTGATTCAGCAGCTAACACGCAGATTCTTCCATGCGAACTTTCATCCCTCACGCAGCAAATGATTGCTCGCGAAATGGCTAGCTTATCTTGCAGCGATCGGTTTCCGCGATAAGAACCCGACGACAACAACGACGGAGATCGAATCATCCTACTTGGTGAATGAAGAGTTTCCCTGAGCTTTCCTGGGTGGAAGATAACCAACAAAACATGGGAAGTGTTTTGAAAATAATCGTGTCGTTATTAGCGTGATAGAATGTGATAAACAATCTTGTTGAAGGTTTTCACGCCTGCTGTAATATGGTGATTATATGTAATGCTTTATAATGTGTTTCGATTCCATTTTCGTGTGATATGTTCCGGGTTGCGTTTGAAATAAATTTACACTAATTAGTTGTCATCTCGTTTTGTTTGACCGACAGAGAATGCAGGGAAACCCGTATAGGAATAACCATAACATTTCAATAATATATAAATAAATTACAATAGATTCTATTGTTGACATTTAACACTATTGTAATTGTATTGTATTGGTAAAATGATCAAATGGTCTCCACAACAGGTTTACAATAAATTATATGTTATCAAAATTTTTCACAATAAAAAACAATAAAATTTATTGTAATGAGATCAATTTTGTTCGAGAAAAACTTTCTTATGGTTACAGAAACTAACAAACCCCCTTTTCAACAGTAAAAGTCTCATATACACTCAAAAAATTCAACACGTCATCATCTTGTGTCTCACACTTAATTGTGCACTTATTGTGAAACACATCCATTTCATGTCTGAATCTTATGCTGTGAACCATGCCTCCACACTATTGGTTCGAATTGTGACACACTTGGAGTCTATGTGCCTCACGTGGTGATACCAATAGCTTTGCACATCATAGTTCAATATTGTGCAATATTCTACTTTATCGACTTCTATTTTACCGACTCCAAAATGGAACCGACAAATATATAAACAAAGCTGCCAGAGGGCAGAGCATACACATGCCTTTTTATAATGGGTCTGATTTGGGATTTGATGCTGGACTGTTGCTGCCGTTTTCTTCGTTCGATCTAACTGGGCCACGGTTGTACTCATATATGAGGCTGATTGATAAGGATGAAGCCACAATTCAACTTCGATATTTACCTTGCAATACATGATGATGATGGGCTCACCTCTTACCCCTAGAAAGGTTTGAGCTGGACGATTTATTTTTAAGATAATTAAATGTGGCATTTTAACCGGGTTACAAACTGATTAAGGGCCACGCACATTTGATCCGTTTGCGTTGCGTTGACGTAAATTTGACAGTTAGACAATAGATTTAGCTGTCACTTTGCCGCAACGCGTCCGATCCGGATCTAATGTGTGTGGGCCTTTACAGTTACAGATACAGGGTGGCCAGCGAACCGGGAAAACCGGGAATATCCGGGAATATGAAAAGTAACCGGGAAAACCGGGAAAAGAATTTCAGAACAGAGTGATTTTTTTACCAAATGAATGTCTTTCTCTATTTGTTGCAGAATTTTCTTCAGATTCCCGCCTTATTGTTTTTAGAATTTAATCACTCAGCAATATTTCAAATTGAATTTTGCGATTCAATTTCAGATGTAAAGTGCATGGGCCTTAAAACAAAAAAATGAAGATGCTGGACTTAAGAAACAAATATTTGTAAAAACTGAAACTGAGGTATTCTTTTCACGGGTTTTAATTTTATTAAAAATTCTCATGATATGAATTTCAGAATGAATTAGAAAATTAGAATTCTTTTAAAATTAACCAGAAAACACTTTGCGTAATAATTACCATTGAATTCTTTTTTGAATTTCCTTGAAACCGCTTTTAAGAAATTGTTTGGAATCCGTCTTATAATTCCCTTCAACCTATTTTGAGACTTTGAGTTCATTGAAATCCTTTTCAAAATTTTCTTTTAACTCTAGCATACTCTAGCATAAATCTTTACAAATTTGGAATTATTTAGAAACCCCTTGGAGTATTTTAAAGATTTTTTTTATAATTATTAGCAATTTTTTTGCAATAAACTTTGTTGGAGCTCTTTGATGAATCATTCACACTAGGGTTGAAATTATTGCCAAAACACTCTTAGAACTCTGTTTCTTGTTGAATTCTCATCATAATTCTCTTGGAATTCTACAAAAATTGCCTAATAATTTAATTTAGAACTTGCAATCTTCTCCACAGAAATCCCTACAAATTCTTCTAACAATTTCTAAGGACTTCATGACACAATAATTCTGGAATTCTGCTCTGAACTTCTCCTTCGAAAACTATGTGGGATCCTCCACAATAGTTTTTTTTTAAATCAACACTTTGAATACTGTTAAATTTTACTGAAAATTCCAGGGTTTGTCCGCAAGATTCTATCGATTGTTCTGTAATTTGTTTAAACTCTTAAAATACTTCCAAGTCTCAGAGCCTTGACAATTATGACTGCACGACTTTTTAATAAATATGATTTTTTTTTTCAAATCTGTTATCAAGGAAACATTTTAAACTCTCACATTTTAACTTTTTTGACGTTGGATAACGTCTTTCGGCAACATACAGGGGTACAAAATTGAAAACAGTCATTTTGGATGCGTTACGAAAAATTAAAAGATTTTGAACGATAATAACTCAACTGTCTTTCGATAGATTTACGAGATAATGGCATCAATCGATTGGAAATATTTCTAGCAATTTGCTGAATGTTTCAACACTATTGATTTCATTCTGTAAACTATTGAAAAATGGTTAAAAGTAAACCATTGTCTAAAGATGGTGAAAATCGATTGATTTTTTTATATTCTTATACTTTCTCCAACCGAGACATCAGATGCGAGTATCTGACACCTCTGATATTTTCTGTTCTACTATATAAGCGTCCAACAAGGTCGCCCGTTCCATCATTGTCTATCCGATCGTCGACCCAGCAGCAGAGCAGCAGAGCAGCAGTACCAGAGCAGCGGAAGCAGAGCAACGGCAGCAAAGCCTGGGAGCGAAAGGGCAACTACGCCGAGTGCGTTGGTGCCAGTGCTCCGGTATACTGGGCCGCCGTCATGGAATGCCCAGCTGCTGCAGTTCTCAGTCGGTCGTATTCACCGTCTGCTCCGCAAGGGCAACTACGCCGAGCGCGTTGGAAAAATGGCCCTATTCATGGCCACAACATTATCAAGAAAGAGTTTCGCAAAAGAGTTATCAAGGAATATTCCTAAAATATAATATACACAATTAAGTACAACACATAACAGACGTTATCCAACGCCAACCCTGCGGTCGTATCTAGTATACAACTGATACAACCCTTCCAACTTTTTTTCTCCAAATCTTGCATCACGAAGATTGTCATTAATCCCAAATTTTGAAGAAAAGTTCTATTTTCAGACCCACACAAATTTCAAAGCCCCAGAATCTTGGGAATCTATCTTTTTAGTAAATAATCTTTCAGTGAATAGACATCTTCTTTATCCGATACCACTATCAATTTGCTCTAATTCTCATTTGTACCAAGTTCATTTTTCAGAAACATTTTTTTAATTAAATCTCTTATTCTTCACAATTCACCTATTATATAACCTATTCATCCAGATAGCATTTGGCTCAGTTACCTTAATCTCTGTCACTCAATAAACTCTAGGGCTTTGAAATCATAAGATGTATCGATCATAAAAAGTGGTAGAATTCGATTTATCAAAGTATCTCGAAAGATCAATAAATTGTTTTGAATACATTACGTGACTCATAGAGTTGAATTTTTCCTATAGCTTTAGAAAACACTTTCTGTAATTTGGGTTTCATTTTTCCCACAAATAACCACTGAAAATTTAAAGTTAGCCACGTTTTGAATATCAACAACTGGGAAATTTTAAAGTTTTGAACCGGGAAAATCGGGAAAAAAAACCGGGAATTTTAAAATGAAAAGTCTTTGTCCACCCTGCAGATATAAATTGCCTCTAGAGTTTACAGTTGCTTCACAGCGATATAAATGTGGAAAAGCTCAGGCGTCCACCTCTTAGTTCGCCATTTTGTCCACCTAAAATATTAATGAGAATTGCAAGCGATCAAGAGCTCATGAACAATCAACAAAGCTATTACACTAGCAACCCCGCAATCTGATGCTATCATAATTTTCAACAATGTCAGGAATGCTCACGAACCCCCTTCATTTGCCAGAAAACTTACTACTTACTCAAGCTGTGTCCCAAATAAGCTTCAAAATTACATTTTTTTTTATAAGATGTTAAATTCAGTCCTCTATATCCTTTATACGCGCGCGAGGCTCAAACCTTTGAAGACTACTTTTGACGTAGGACTACGTCTTTGATTTCTATATGGGGGTACACTTTGTGAAAACCGAAAATGGAACATGTAACAAATTAAGAAAGATTTTGAACGTTAATAACTCAGCTGCCCCTGGTCCAATTTCAATAATTTTATCACCAATCGATCAGAAATATGGCTACGCATCGATAACATTGCTTCCGAATGTTGATTTTCAACAAGAAACTATTGAAAAACTGGTAAATGTCCAGCATTGTCCAAAAGCGTCGAATTAACTAACAAATCCACCAATTACCTACATGCATATGCTGCTTCCCCAGCACAGTCATCAGAGAGTAGTAAGTAGACGAAACAAGTGGAAGTGGCATTCGCCTCTTATCCTCGGGCGCGTGCAAAAAGGGAGGATGGAATTGCGTAAAATTTTGCACGCTCATCGCCATATTCAGAACCAAACGCAAATTCTTCGAGATAACCACCATCCGTCGTCTGGCTCGCCGAGGGGGTGTCTGGTGTATCTCCGGTCTGATTTACGAGGTGTGCTGAAGGTGTTCCTGAAAAATGAGATCCGTGATGCTGTCACCTATACTAAACACGCCAAGCGTAAGCGGCCATGGATGTCATCTACGTTTTGAAGTGACAGAGACGCACTCTGTTTGGTTTCGGAGTTAAATCATCAGCAACTTTGACAACAAAACGGCTCTTTTCAGGGCCACCAAGCTTATTACAGTAAAGAGTAGGAATAGAATTCATCTGCCTGTTTGTCCATATTCAGAACCAACTACCACACAAAATGCTCATGTAATCAAACTGGAAGCAGGGGTACAAATTATTTTGATCAACCTTGATCAACTTTGAATCGCCACGGCCGTATATTTTCGATGGAAGAAGCAACAATCTAGCATCTAATTCGACGAAGACGGCAGGAAACATTTGTGAAGCCGTGTTATTTACGAAAGAGAGTGTCGATGAAAAGAATCGATCAATGTAGATAGGACCTATTGAAAAGTGACGTGAGATTTGTTTTCTGTACTGAGCTCCAATGCTACCGACGCCAGGGAGGCAGCTCCCACACCTGGACCCAACCAATCGACCCATCAACTCAACCGGGGACCAACGGCTTTATTTAACGAAGAAAGGCGTGATCAGAGATGTTATGCCTTAGAACATGCCGGTGGCGCCGACTGAGATTGGACCCAGGCCTGCTAGGGTGAGAGGTAATCACGCTAACCACCGGCGCCGATATCTTTCAAGGTGATATCACGGCGAACGAGATCGACCCAAATTTGAGTTTAGTTATCTCAGAAATAAGAAATAAAGTGCAGAAACTCAGCGATGAGTAAATTTGCCTCATGTTTTCCCAGGTTTTTCCAGGATTTTCCAGGGAAAAATTCCCGAATTTGAGAAATGTAAAGATTGAATTCACTCCGAGACTGAATAAAATTTTCGTCAATTTCCTCATTTTCTGGCAGACTTTTTAGGTTTTCCACAGGAAACCATGAGACAAATTTACTCATCGCTGAGTTTCTGCACTTTTGGCGATTATGAGTGAACTAAAATCAAATTTGGGTCGTTCTCATTCGCCGTGTACGCAAAACGAAAAGAACCAGTGTAGCTACTTGATAGCAAACTACTATGGGAGGAGTCTTTGTAGCTTTTATACCACCAGAATCATTCCTCTTTAACCTGAAAAGATATAAAAGAGCGCTGCTGTATGGCATTAGCTCATTTTCGCTTCGAACAGCAATAGCAGCAGTAGGAAGGTGATGGCTAGTCCACACCTTCACACCTAACAAGCAACAATTGACTGGTCGTGGCAAAGGAGGAAAAGGTCTGGTAAAGGAGGCGCCAAGCGTCATTGTAAATTTCTTTGAGATAACCGTCATCGGTCGTCTGGCTCGCCGTGGCGGTGTCAAACGTATCTCCGGTCTGATCTACGAGGTGTGCTAAAGGTGGTCCTGGAAACTGAGGTCCGTGATGCTGTCACCTACACTAAACACGCCAAGCCTAAGTGGCCATGGATGTCCTCTTCAATAAAACGACCCTTTTCAGGGCCATCAAGCTTACATCCGTAAAGTGTTGTAATAGAATTTAGCTGTGCTTGTTTGTCCATATTCAGAACCACAAGCCCCCAACGACCACATAAAATGCTCTCCAGATTTTTAATCTTATAACCAAACTTGGAAGCAGGGGTGCAAGTGATTTTGATTGATTCTCTCAATCAATTTTCTCTTTGAAAAAAAAATACTACAAATTTGATACGCCTACAGTTCAAAAACGGAAAGAGTTGGGATAATAGATAATTGATCAATTAAAAGAACTAAATGCTCTTCACATTTATTCCGTCCACTAGCGGTCCTACGTCAAGCTTCCGTTCGTGCACCTAGGCACAGACCCTTCTCCTTTTTTTATTTAACCTTCTACTATTACATCAAATATTAAAGATCCATCATCACTATCGTGGCGAACAAAATAGTTTTTGCAATGATACAATAATTATTAAAATGTCATTATGACTTCTATCCATACAAAATAATCCGTTAGAGATAACTTCGCCAAGATGCATAATTTGTCAATTCATAAAAAAATCACTGGATAACTGTACAAAAGACAGTTTTAACGTGTGAAATGCAGTGTCTTTTAAATTCTGTAAGTGTTTCTGAACGTTTGATATGTCTAGGCATCTAGGATCAAGATCATGGATTTACCACTTTTATGGATGTTCCGGATCTTCTGCTGGACGGTCCGATGGCTATCTGGGTCCATGATCCAAATTCATTCTTATAACGCAGATCCTAATGTTAAAAAAGCGGAGCTCTAGGATCAGTTTTATGGATTGTCCACTTTTACGGATTTTCCGTATCTCCCGGAGAACGGTCCTATGGCCATCCAGGTCCATTTTTATGTCACGACCACAAAATCTGTCTTATATCACAGTTCCTAATGTTTTTTTGGAAAAAAAAAACTGCGGAGCTCTAGGATAAGTTTCATTGATTGACCTCTTTTACGGATGTTTTAGACTTACTAGAGGATGGCCCCATGGCCATTTGGGTTCATGTTTATGTCATGACCCCAAATTCTTTCTTATATCGCAGTTCCACATGCTTTCGAAAAAACCATAGAACTCTACGATCAGTTTCGAGGATTAACCATTTTTAAAGATGTTCTAGATCTTGTGGAGGACGGTCCCATGGCCTTCTAGGTACATGTTTATGTCACGACCGCAAACTAATTTATATATGACAGTTCCAAGTGTTTCAGAAAAAAAAAGTTTGAGGGTGGTGTACAAGACACGACCGCATTGTTGACGTAGGACTACGAAATTTTTGTTCGATTTTCTAGTCTGTACTCTGTATTATTTAACGGTTCGGACGATTTCGAAGATGTCGCGCAGCAGGAGAATGCAACGATGAGGGTTTCTCAGTTTATGAAAGTGAAACGGAATAAATTTAACACACCGATAAGACTACAAATAGAACATAATTTATTTCCCTAACAAATTATTTGATTTTTGTATCATTTTGATGTATTTAATGACAAATTGAATGGGTGAATCATGGGTTACTCTATATTAATTCTATTCTAACTCTTTTCTGAAATGAACTTGGGGCCCTAAAAAGGGCCGTTTTGTTATGTTGGTTATAAGTTTTAACCCCCGAAACCGTACAGAGTGCGTCCCTGTCGCTTCAGAGTATAGACGACATCCATGGCCGTGACGGTTTTGCGCTTGGCGTGTTCAGTGTAGGTGACGGCATCACGGATTTTTCTAGGAACACCTTAAGTACACCTCAGTACGCTTGGCACCACCACGTCGAGCCAGACGACGGATGGCAGGCTTGGTAATACCCTGGATGTTAATACGCAGAACCTTCCGATGACGCTTGGCGCCTTCTTTTCCAAGAGCTTTGTCTCCCTTGCAACGACCAGTCATTTGTCGTTGAACGGGTGAATCGAAACTAAGCCAAAAGCGTAGTTAGCAACCTGTTATATAGACACACAGCTCTGCCGGTACCATATTTTCTCGCTTCCCATTGGCTACATACAGTCATGATGATGCAGCTTTGTCGATATTGGGAAATTCTGCGTAATAACATCCAGGGCCTGCCATCCGTCGTCTGGCTCGACGTGGTGGTGTCAAGCGTATCTCCGATCTGATCTACGAGGTGTGCTGAAGGTGTTCCTAGAAATTAATTAATTAATTTAGCCTTAGGCTGGTTCGCCTCCGATTCCTAGAAATTATGATCCGTGATGCCGTCACCTGTACTGAACGCGCCAAGCGCAAAACCGTCACGGCCATGGATGTCGTCTACGCTCTGAAGCGGCAGGGACGCACTCTGTATGGTTTCGGAGGTTAAAACTTATCACGGTGGCCCTGAAAAGTTAGAAGTAATTTCAGAAAAGAGTTAGAATAGAATTTATATAGAGTATCCCCTGCTTCCAAGTTTGGCTACAGGATTACAACTCTGGAGAGCAGCGGCACCGGTGGTGTAGTGGTAAGCGTAATTACGTCTCACTCAGGTAAGCGTAATTACCTGGGTTCAATCCCAGTCGGCGCCACTGGGATGTTCTGAGGCATAACATCTCTGATCACGCCTTCATTCGGAAGGGAAGTAAAGCCGTTTGTCCCCGGTTCATGAGTTGATAGGTAGGGTTCAGGTGTGGGTAGCATTGGTGCTCAGCACGGAAAACAAATCCAAGGAAAAAACGGAGAGCATTTTGTGTGGTTGATGGGGGCGTGTGGTTCTGAATTGGCAGCAAAATGTTCCGCAATTGCATCCTCCCTATTCGTACACACCCGAAGATCAGAGGCGAATGTCACTTCGACTTGTTTCATCTAGGAACCATTCTCTGATGACTGTGTTCGGGAAGCAGCACATGCATGTACATAATTGGTGGAGTTGTTAGTTATTTTGAAGCGTTTGGACAATACTTGAAATTTTCCACTTTTTCAATAGTTTTAATTTGCTCTAGGATCAGTTCCATACATTGACCACTTACGAATTTTTCGGATCTTCCGGAGCAGGGTTGAAAATTCTCTGGGGAGAATCACCCGGGTGCGAGAGATATCATTCTCTTGGGTGAATCTCTGCTTGTCTCCTCGGAGATTTATCCTGGCACCACTGGAGAGATTGTTAGACACAGCACGAGAGAGTGAGAGAGTTGACTGTTTTCTGTTTGTCTGTTTATACACTCACTTCCGTGAGAAAGATGGCAGCGCTAAGGCGTTACTGTTTCTCCAAAGATTCTGGCAGAGCTTACGTGAGTGAGTGAAAACATCAATAAAAAAAACTGAAAAACGTATACAAGGGACAAAGTGCGAAATTATTCACGAAGAAAAAAGTGCGGTTTGACGACGGTACGCTACGGTCCACGTAAAAGGTGGTTGTGAATTTTCTGCTTTGCAAGGCGAATGGAAAAACATTCAAAGTGGACATGGTATTCAACTTGAAGCGGCATCTCGTCAATATTCATCGGGTGTTATGGTGTTGCAAGATCACTGCTCCTCTCTCCATTTTCGCTGCAGCTGCTGTGGCATTCCAAGTGCCTTCCATCGACGACATTCTCCACGTTAAGGACGGGCATCTCCCTTCGCAATGCCTCGCACATTTGACAGTCGAAGACCACATGCTCCAGCGTTTCATACACCGATGCAGGTACTTCCTGAAGCAGCCGTGGCCAGACAGGAACTGCATTAGGTGGAAGTTGACGTATCCGTGTTTTCTGTTCACCCAGGTCGAAAAAATCTGTATTAGTCTACGTGTCCATCTACCGTTCTCCGCCGTGTTCCACTCATGTTGCCACTTAGCCAACGATTCCGCTCTCACAACTTTTCTAACTCTTCCTGCATCTCTCCATCTGTAGCACTCGCTGTCCTCCGCTAGGGCGATGCTGACAGGGATTATTCCGGCGATTACGCATACTGCTTCTGACGAGATGGTTCTGTACGCACTCCCGACTCGCATGGCAATAAACCGGAACGTACTGCTCAGTTTCCTTTGGTTCTGCTTCGTTTCCAGCGCTGGAACCCAGGCTGGACCTCCATACCTCAGTATCGACGACAACACACTGGCCAGAAAACGCTTCTTGCTACTGCAGGGACCAGCGTTGTTCGGCATGATTCGCGTTGATGGCCTTCGAAGCCTTCTCACAGGCGTATTCGACGTGGCTGTTGAAGTTTAGTCGTGCCCCCCACGGTGATATCTGCCCGCTGTACCGTTTTACAGCTACTGGTCAATAGCACTTCCGTTTTGTGGTGGGCTATCTGCAGCTTCGCTCTTTGCATCCAGTTACCAATCATGTCGATCGCCTCGGTCGCCAACACTTCCACCTCTTCCAGCGTCTCGCCTGTTACCGTCAAGACGACGTAGTCCGCAAATCCAACGATCTCAACTCCTTTGGGCAGCTTCAGCGTTAGCACGCCATTGTACATCTCGTTCCAGAGCGTTGGACCAAGGATGGAGCCATGGGGAACTCCCGCTATGATCCTAATCGATATCTGTCTCATATCTGTCTGTCGACTAAACAGAAGCAAATTTCGCTGATGCACTTCCACTATTCGCATTTCCAAAATGTGTACATTATGATTTTACAAAAATTTAAAAAAAATGACTACATACTAAACGTTAATGGAAAAAGTAACCTTCTTAAGTCATCAACTTAAGTCATCACCGGGGTGATTCTCCCCGGTGAAGCAAACGAACTCTCTACGGTGCTCCCAAGTGATCACTCATATTCTCTGGTGTGATGGACTGGTGGAGGTGCGAACGTCAGAAACTGTGTTTTTTTGCGAAGTGGGAGAAGCGGTATATAGTGAAAACAAAATAAAGATCTCTCGGGTGAGTTTGCTTTTGTCGTAGTGCGAGGTGTCTTTTCAACTCATCACGCTGCTTACACTGGGGAGAATGGCATCCCTGTTCCGGAGGACGGTCCGATGGCCATCTGGGTCCATGTTTATGTCACAATCCCAAATTCATTCTAATATCACAGTTCCTAACGTTTTCAAGAAAACCACGGAGCTCTAGGATCAGTTTCGTGAATTTTCCACTTTCACGAATGTTCCGGAACTTCCGGAGGACGGTCTCATGGCCATCAAGGTCCATGTTTATGTCACGACCCCAAATTCATTCTATCATCTCAGTTCTTAGTGTTTTTCTAAAACTGTGGAGCTCTAGGATCAGTTTCATGGATTGACCACTTTTACGGATATTCCGGATCTTCCGGAGGACGGTTCCATGGACATCTGGGTCCATGACCCAAATTAATTCTTATATAACAGATCATAATGTTAAAAAAAAACGCGGAGCTCTAGGATCAGTTTCATGGATTGTCAACTTTTACGGATGTTCCGGATCTTCCGGAGGACGGTCCCATGGCCATCCAGGTACATGTTTATGTTACGACCCCAAATATTTTTTTATATCACAGTTTCTCATGTTTTCAAAAAACCGCAGAGCTCTAGGATCAGGTTCATGGATTGACCACTTTTACGGATGTTCCGGATTTTTCGAGGACCGTTCCGATGTCTCTAGAATCCATATAATTGTGAACATTTGTGCCGATTAATCTAAATTACAGATCTTGCGCCACTTGCGAAACCCTACAAACACATCTTTAAAAAAAAAACGTGTAACAAACTCTTTTCGCTTTTTTAAAAAGTAGACGACTCTATTGTCAATATTTTTACAATCAAGATCATCTACAAACTCTAGGAATTCTAAAGGTACCACAATTTTTGAAATTCATTAAGAAATGGCTAAGTTATGCCATTGCAAACTTGCCGTTATACGTTTTTTGGAGGCACCGTATTCGGAGTGTTAATACACATAATAAATCACAGGGGCCCTAATGCACTTCCCCGGGGCACTCCAACGTTATTCCCCACGGGAATGGACACAGAATCATTAAAAACAGTCCGTTGCATAGGCGTAGCTAGAGGGGGGCAGGCTTTCGGTGAAATGGCATTCGGCCAAAAAACCCTCCCTAGCTCGAAACCTGGCTACGCCCTTGATCCGTTGAGTTCTGACAGACAAACAGCTTTCAAACCATGTGTATGCAGTACTCGTAACCCCAAAGCGCTTAATTGATCTTAACAATAAGGGCCTAGAAATTGATTCAAAAGCGCGATTTAGATAAAAAAAAAAAAACAGCAACAATCGTATCTTTACACTCCAAGTTATTTTTCCACTTCGCTAATACCAAATTCAACACGATTTCACAAGAATGACCTTCCCGATATCCCGATTGTTCTGGTATCAACAAACTATTACTATTTATATACTCAAACAGCTGGCCTTTAACAACAAGTTCTAAAATTTTCTCTAATGTGTGCAACATGGGACGAAACTCTTCGGCTTTAATTCCAGAAACTTTTTGAGTAGAGATCACTAAGGTTTCCTTCCAAATCTGTGGCCATGTCCAGTTTGCAATGATTCATTAATAAGGTCCAGCAAGAAGTGGCCAATGACAAGAAAGCAATCTTGAATAACTCTAGCATTAACATTATCTCCTCCAGCCGTTCTGAAGTGACAAAGACACACTCTGTACGGTTTCAGAGGTTAAAACTTATCACCAACGTAACAGGGCCACCAAGTTCATTTCAGCCAGGTAAGCGTAATTACCTGGTTTCAATCCCAGTCGGCGCCGCCGGGATGATCTGAGGCATAACATCTCTGATCACGGCTTCCTTCGGAAGGGAAGTAAAGACGTTAGTCCCCGGTTCATGAGTTGATGGGTCGATAAAGGGTGTCCACGATGAAATTGCCACACTATGAAATTGCTCTAACTTTTTAACCGTTGGGTAGAATTTAATGAAAATTTGGGTGGATTTAGTTCATAGTGCATTATTTACATCCTGCAAGTTTTAAAGTCCTGTGATCAAAACTCGCGGAAATGGAGTCGAAAGAACAGCTCGTGCGTGATAAAATCTTGCGCATTCATCACGAGAACAAGGATCTCTCGCATCGTTCCATCGCTAAAACGTTGGGAATCGCGAATTCCACGGTGTCGCGAGTGATTAAGCGGTTCGAGGAACGGTTGACCACCGATCGGAAGCCCAGAAGTGAAGGAAAAAGTATTCCGTACAACACCAAAAATCACAACCGCGTAGTTGGGGCCTTCAACCGAAATCCGAACGCCTCCGTTAGGGATGTGGCTAAGAAGCTGCACCTAAGCCGAAGTTTTGTCCAGAAGGCCAAAACTAAGGCTGGGCTTCGAACGTTCAAGGTACAAAAGGCCCCTAATCGCGACGAGAAGCAGAACAAGTCCGCCAAAACCCGTGCCAGGAAGTTGTACCTCAACATGCTGACGAAAGTTGAATGCTGCATCATGGACGACGAAACATATGTGAAGGCCGACTTCAAACAGATCCCCGGCAACCTGTTTTTCACGGCCAAGGATAAGTTCAGCGTTCCGGAGCATGTCCGCACTCAGAAGATGTCCAAATTTGCGAAAAAATTCCTGGTTTGGCAAGCCATCTGCACGTGCGGGAAGCGGAGTGCACCTTTCGTGACCCAGGACACGATGAACGGACAGGTGTACATAAAAGAGTGCCTCCAGAAGCGGCTGCTTCCTCTCCTGAAGGCCCACAACGTCCCAACAATCTTCTGGCCGGATTTGGCCTCATGCCACTACTCCAAGGACGTGCTGAAGTGGTATGCGGACAATAAGGTCAATTTCGTGCCAAAAATGTTCAACCCTCCCAACACTCCGGAGCTCCGCCCCATCGAGAAGTACTGGGCGATTATGAAGCAGCACCTTCTTAAACGACCTAAGGTAGTGAAGACAGTCGAGGAACTGAAGAAAGTATGGGTTTACATGCAAAAAACGGTTGATTCACAGGTTGTGCAGAATTTTATGACCGGGGTTAAGGCCAAGGTGCGGGCATTTGCGTATGGACTGTAAATAAAATACGAGTAAAATGGTAAAATGAAGTTTAATAGTTATTTCTCAATCCCTGAAAATTTGATGGCAATCGGATGAAAACTCGAATTTTGCGAATCAATTTTGTGTGTGGCAATTTCATCGTGGACACCCTTTAGATAGGGTCCAGGTGTGGGTAGCATTGGTGCTCAGCACGGAAAACAAGATCGACGGAAAACAAATCCAAGGAAAAAAGGAGAGCATTTTGTGTGGTCATTGGGGACGTATGGTTCTGAATTGGCAGCAAAATGTTCCGCAATTGCATCCTCCCTATTCGTACACGCCCGAAGATCGGAGTTGAATGTCACTTTGACTTGTTTCATCTAGGAACCATTCTGGGGAAGCAGCATATGCATGTACGTAATTGGTGGATTTGTTAGTTATTTCGAAGCTTTTGGACAATGCTTGAAATTTACCACTTTTTCAATAGTTTCAATTTAAAAATCAACAGTCAGAAGCATTTTTATTGATGTATGTATGTACATATGTATATAAGGTAGCCACCATCCCTTCAAGACTTGTCTTGTATGCAGCTCCACTTAATAGCAAGATCAATTTGAGCTACCGATCTGAATTCACAATATCGCTGTATGAAGGGCCAAAAACGGAAGGGCGGACCCGTAAGCAGAGACACTTACGCGAAATTCACGGGAATTTAAGAATCTCCTTCCAACGATACGCTCCAACAAATCGAATAACACAATTCGCAATACTTATTAAGCTTCCTACTGGATGGTTTGTTAAGAAGGGCGCGTCAATCGCCCTGAAACTGTTGGAGTAGAATTCACACCACAACAATCGAATCGGTAGGATAAAGAAAATGATAGTGTTTATTCCCTCCTAGACTCCGGCTGTCAATCATACCATCGTCCAGTTTCAGTTTGAATTATATTTTTATTGATGCGTAGAAATGTTTCTGGTCGATTGGTGATAAAATTTTTGTAATTGTTCCAGGGGCAGCTAAGTTATTAACGTTCAAAATCTTTCATAATTTCATTTTTCGGTTTTCATAAAGTGTACCCTCATCTTCCCGAAAGAAGTAGCCCTACGTCAAAATAGCATATCCAACTATTTTATCAACATGATTTGGGGCCTCCCTTAGCTCAGTCGGTAAAGGCGCAGCTACAAAGCAAGACCATGCTGGAGGAGGTGGCTGGGTTCGATTCCCGGTTCGGTTTAGGAATTTTTCGGGTTGTAAAATTTCTCGACTTCCCTGAGCATAGAAGTATGATTGGACTTGCCTTGCCACACAATCATATAAATGCAAAAATGGTACAGGCATCGAAAGCTCTCAATTAACAACTGTGGAAGTGCATCTAGAACACTAAGTTGAGAGCACGCAATAAGCTAATATGCGATATGCAATAAGCTTGAAATGCGAATAAGAAGAAGAAAGTTTAAAAGCAAAATAAGATATAATTTTGATACTATTTTGATATTCGAATTTGCTCGGGTTTCTACTCTATATATAGGTACAAAGTTTACACTGTCATACTCCAACGGAACTATCAACTCCTCATCTATCGTAAAATTACCACTCCAGTCTGTTATTTGAAATTAGCATCTTCAACAATAAAAAAAAAAATCATTTAAGACTAGCAGAATCCTGCAAAATTGACAAAAATTAAAATTAAATTAACAAAGTATTCTGAAGTACCTATTCCACAAATTTCCAGAAATTTGACTAATGAATTAACTAGAAATATTCAGACTTTTGCATACGAATGAACAGTATTTAAAAAATAATCTAAATAATTCTCAATTGTTTATTCAATTTCATATGGGGATTTTATTTGTTTTTGAGAATTCTGTCTATGATGATAAACAAAGTTCCTTAACTTCTTTGAAAATACATTTTATCCCCTCTTTATCCTATGATTGTCAAACATTTCATTTGAAAAAAAAAACACAAACCAATAAACATAAATTTCACGAATCCATCGAGCAACTACCTCCCATCGAACATCACGTAATCCTGCCGATGCATTTATTATTGATTTTATTAATTATTATCACTTGATAGTTCACCTTTCGGTTTTTCCGCGCTCGACTTCCACTCTTCCATTTTTTTTTTTGGTTCCCACTTTTCCGTACCAGATGCACATCCCAATCGAGTGTCGACCGGGAAAGAAATGATCAGTGGGTGCACGAAATGCGTTGCTCTTCAGCACCGGATTAAGATAAGTCGATCCCAAACAGAAAACAAAAGCCGCCACGCTCTCCAGGAGGAGCCCACCAGAAGACAAGAGACAAGCACACGCACCCGCACTGCTCGATGCAGCTAGTGACCGCGGCTTGAGAACACTTCTTAGCGGACTTAATCTGGTTCCACAACTGACGCTGTGATGCGAGGGTAGGAAAGCTTGCGGCCATGTAATCGCCCAAAGCAGGTGATCGGAGCCTGACTGAGCTGCGTGTTCAAACTCGATCAGTTTCCCCGATGCAGTCCCCGGGCCCCGTACCCTTCTGGATAAGCGTTAAAGTCAATAAATAAATATTTGTTTTTATCTCTAAATACCTGATAGCCATAAATTTCCCTTTGACTGTTCCCTTTTAAAAAGCCATAAAGTTCTAACGAGAGTAAACGCTTTTTTTTTTCCTGTCTTGGGGCGCCTTCCTTCTCTCTGTCTCTGGGAACAGGCTTTTCGGTAGTGATGCATCCCCCTTCTCATGGAAAGAAGCACTGGAACTGGTTCATTAAACTGTTATGACATCACAGGGCGTTATTTTCATAAATTTCGAATCATCTGCATTCACATGGTGAGGATTTGACCGACCATCGGAGTTAAGTATCATTAGAGTTGTTATACCGATTGGCTAGAGGGACTGGAGTGGGTGGGTGGATTGCCATTAATTTTTGCTTGAACAAATCCAGAATGCCCTTGAGAATTTGTTGGATTTTTGTAGATCGCACTCTAAACTATTAAATTAAGGTTTTGTACAACAATATTGTTTCTGAAATCAATAACTTGTCCATAGAAATAGTTTGCCTTCATATCATTTCATTTGAGAATCATGCAATTAGTTCAATGAAGCAAATAGGCCGTTTAGCTGAATTTTAACTGCATAAACTTTTATTCAAATGAAGAAAACGTTTGACCAAATTTGAATGATTGCCCTATTTGAAAGATTGGTGTAACTTAGCGGTGCTAAACTTTTGGTGACTGCAACCCACATGGGATATTCCAAAATGTATGTAATTTCTCCCGATTTTGTTCTAAATTATGTTTAAGATTCAGCAACATTGTAATAGTTTGAAATTAAAGCCATTTTATTGACATAAAATTATAACCAATTATGATCAAACCATTCGACCAACTGCGAACAAAGGCACAAAGGCGATGAATTTTCAAATCCAAACGAATCAATGAACGTCATTCGAATCGTGCCGAAAGGAAAAGATGTTTCGAACATGACCTTCGTGTCATTTAAAATTGGTCTCGACACCAGTAGCACTCTTTTGGATGGTATGGATTATTTGTGCCTTGGCCAAAGGAATCTTGTGCGCAATCCGCTCGATCACATCCTCGATCTGGTTTTTTGTTTGCCTGATTGTGAGGTTAATGTGAATAGCTGCTCAGCTCCGTTGCTACCCGTTGACTGTCATCACCCCCCGCTTGAGATCTCTCTACCAGCGCTTGTGGTGTGTGACGAACCTATTGAAAGACATGAGAAGCGACCTTTAAACTTTCGAATGATTGATTTTGCGGCCCTTTCGGATTTTTTGCTTAACGTTGACTGGAATGCGATATCTATTATCATAGATGTCGATGAAATGTTCCACGAATTCGACCGTCAGTTTCGCCTGCCTGGAGAACTCTCCGTTTACGGGATTTAAAACGCACTCCTAATGCTTGTCAACGGAAACTACGTCGTCAACGAACGCCTGGGAACAAACGAAGTTTTCAACAAGCCAGCATACGTACCGGTTTGTGAATGCCACTCTTTTCAAATCTTACGTATTGCGTGTGCAAATGGGTCTGAGAATAAATTCACGTGGTTTTTGGCGCTTTGTTAACTCCAAACGGAAAAGTGCAGTGATCCCAACGAATGTCTACCTGAACGGAACGACTGCAGCGTCAGCTACAGAGTCATGCCAGTTGTTCGCCAAGCATTTTGCATCCGTATTCGCGACAAATCCCGCCTCAAACTTGGAAATCGGTGAAGCCACCAGTGATGTTCTCGCTGATTTTGTTGAGTTTGGACTATTTGCTGTATATCCAGAAATTGTCTCATTGGCTGCAAATAAACTGAAAAGTTCTTTTGTCCCTGGTCCTGACTTTTGACTTTAAATGATCTTTATTTCTTGTATTTGTGTGGTTTACATGTATTACTTATCAAGTGACACAGATGCGTCTTTTCAACTTTGGTTCTTTTTAAATTTCAATTATTATTAATTACAGTTCCTAGTCCTATCAGGCCTGTTTTAGCGAATGAGTTTCTCGAACAATTTGCACAGCGCTGAAAGGAGGCTGATTGGTCTGTAGCTTGAAGGCAATGTTGGATCCTTACCGGGTATGCGCATTTGTATGATTTTTGCTACTTTCCAAATGCTTGGAAAGTAGTGCAGTTCCAAGCATCTGTTGAAGATAGCGGTTAGAAGAGACTGCACTTTCATGCTGAGTCTCTTCAAGATCAAGTTGAATATACCGTCAAACCCGGGAGCCTTCATGTTCTTGGTGCATTTCAGCGCTGAGCAAATCTGTTGTACTGTAATCATATCCGCCGGAGGCACTACACAAGGGGAGGTATCTAGGTTTTGAACGCATTGCGCAACCTGATCATCGAGCGGACTTTGGATAGTCGAGCCAAGCAAATGCGATGAAGCGACATGCTTGCCGATCACATTTGCTTTCTCCTGTGGGGTGATTTAAAGCCGATCGTCATCATTTTCGACATCCGTTTGGGATGAGTTTTCAGGACCTTGGCTACCTTCCAGAATGGTCTGGAACGGTCGTCAAGATTATGGACAACACGCCCGAAACTTTCATTTCGGAGTGAGTCCATTCTGGAAGCAATCTGCCTGTTCAGATCGGCCATTTCACGTTTTTTGCCCACATCTCCAGTCCTCTGAAACTGGCGTCTACGAACATTTCTCAGGCGAATCAAAAGTTGGGTATATGAATCGATGGCAATAAACTTACCCCTCACAGGAACTCGTCGGACGCACGCCTCGTCAGCCACGGTTATGGTTTGTTGGAGTCCTTCCAACGCTCGGCCGATGTCCTCCACGGTGTCAAGCGACGGGTTGTCGATGATGTGCCTGTCTACCACGCGTCCAAACTGGGCCCAGTTTACGCGATGGTAGTCCTTGCGCAGACTTGAAGCAGGAGCCACGTTGCAGCTCAGTTCAGCCACCACCGGTTGGTGGTCGGAGCTGAGTTCGTTCAAGGCTACCGACTTGGACAAGCTGATATTTGTCGGGAACAGGTCTAGCGTCGATGGGTTGCCCGCCGTTGAGATAAATGTTGGTTCATCCGAAAACCAAACGGAGTACAGCCCATGCTGTGAGTGGTCGAACAGCAGACGACCGTTCTGGTTCTGCTGGTAGTTCCGCCAGGCCTCATGGCGAGCATTCAGATCTCCTCCAACTACGAAACGGGAGCCGGTACGGGTGATGGTGGACAGGTCCTTCTTGAATTTAGCCGCTAGTCCACTGCTGGCGGCACACTGTCGAGGGCAGTAGACGGTGATGAACTGGACGTATCGAGTCGACGACTCCACCTCCACACCAAGGGCCTCGATGATAGAGGTACGGATATAAGACAGAGTGTGGTATTTTATTCCTTTCTTGACAACGACCGCAACACCACCCCCTGGAGCTGGTGCGATCAAGCCGAATAATGTTGTGGTCAGGCAACCAGAAGCTGTCGCCGGACTTTAGATGGGTCTCGGTTAGAAGGCCCACGTCGATGCTGTGCTTGCGGAGGAAGTCGGCAAGCTCAATCTTTTTTGCTCTTACAGAGCAAGCATTCCAGGTGACGATCTCTGGTCCTGATGGTTTGCCTGCAGTTATAATATGCCGTTGTATTGCCGCTTTAGCACAACCGTTGTGTGATATCTTCAATCACTCGCAAGCAAAATTCCCTCGCATTTGGAAGCAATCGTTTATGACACACATTTTCTAACGTGGTGATCGTTACAATGTTGTTAACTATCGGGGATCACACTGATCAACACGGATTCATGCCCGGACGATCGGCTACCTCCAATTTGTTGAATTTTACTTCGAAGTGCATAACAAGTATGGAGGAAAAAGCGCGAGTCGATGTAATTTATACCGACCTGAAGGCGGCGTTCGATTAAATTGATCATAACATACTGCTACACAAGTTATCTCGTCGTGGAGTTTCTATGCAATTTGTTTTTTGGTTGGAATCCTACCTTACAGAGCGTGTACTTCGAGTGAAGTTTGAGGGTTGTGTATCTTCGCCGTTTTCAAACAAGTCTGGAGTTCCACAAGGTAGTAATCTCGGACCGTTGCTGTTTATTCTGTTCTTCAACGATGCTGCTTTAGATCTGGGCGAAGGATTCAAACTGGTCTATGCAGATGATTTAAAGCTGTACATTGTGGTGCGCACACAAGAAGATTGTTGGCTTCTGCAAAACTCGCTGGCTTTGTTTGCCGATTGGTGCCAGGGAAACAAACTGACTATTAGCGTGGAAAAATGTCAGATAATCACGCTTCACCGCATGGTACATCCAATTTTGTTTGACTATCATATCGACGGCGATACTCTTACTGTGACTAGACACAAAAATGTAACACCGTTCAGCGATCATATCGAAAGCAACGCGACAGTTGGGCTTAATTTCAAAAGTTGCGAAGGATTTTTCGGATCCACATTGTTGGAAGTCATTGTACTGTGCACTGTCCAATTTTGGAAAATGTGTCCGTCATTTGGCATCCTCACCATGTCACGTGCTGCCTAAGGACCGAACGGGTTCAGAAACGATTCATTCATCTGGCACTGAGAAACTTACCGTGGAATGATCCTGACAATTTGCCGCCGTATCCTGATAGATGCCGACTGTTGGGCTTAGATACACTGGAACAACGACGGGAAGTACAGCAATCGTTGCTTATTGCTAAGTTGTTGAATGGTGAAACTGATGCCCCCGACCTGCTTGCGATGTTGAACTTTCGTGTGCCGAGCAGCTCTCTTCGGAATACAACGCTACTGCAGCCAAGTTTTCATCGAATCATGTTTGGGAACAACGAACCGATCTCAGCGTATATTCGTGCGTTTACGGCTGTCGAAGAGTTTTTCGAGTTCAATGAACCAACCGAACGTTTTGCAAATCGGATTAGGTCTGTGTTAAATTAGCTCTAAATTTATTCATTAAGACTAAATTGTCAGATGAATTATTTTAATTACAAATATGTACAAAAATGCAAATATTTAATCGATGGCATAATAAGACGTCTTCAGGCTCTATAAATTGGCCATGAGACCAGGGATTTTTCTTTAACTTCTGGGAAATTCGTAAAACTTCAAGGACTTCCAAGAAGTTCAGTGGTCATCGTAGAAATTGAGGAAACTTATTGGAAATTTTAGGAACTTCATAGATCATGGATCACGCGTTTGATGCTGTCGATCATTCATTGGCAGTAGAACTGACCAGAAAGTTAATTTATTCGAGAATATTGGTGAAAGGCCATCTAGATCCTGAGATCCACATCCGGCGGTCGATCCGTCAATGTTGCTTTTTGTGCTGTATTTGCAGCCTCTCTTAGACGAGCTAACACGAGTTTTTCATGGAGCGATAATTAACGGTAACGCAGATGACATCTCGATGTTCCTGAAAAACGAAAGGATGTTAGTGCAGTTCTTTGAAATATTTTCTACTTTTGGTGGTGAAGCAAGAGCAATTCTCAACCGAGACAAAATTGTTGGGTTTATGTTTGACAGCATTAACTTAGCTGAAGCTACCGAGTGACTCTCAATCGAAAACCATGTAAAGATGTTAGGCATCTTCTGTTGTGAGAATTAACCTTAATTTGAATTCGATCTTATCCAGAATAAAACCTAAAACGTCGGAGTCGGAGTACAAAGTCCAAGAAACCTGCCCCTGTCGATATATAATTGCAATACCGCGGATAGGCAGCCCTAAGTATGTACCTTAAGAGTTGATAAAACAATCCATAAAGTATTGAAAAACGTTCCATTAAAAACATCCTAAATGATCCATAAAACATTGGAGAAAATCCCTAGAAAAGTGAGGATGATCCATAAAAAACATCAATATTATCAATATTTTTGTAAAATTTAGCAATGCAATTGTAAAAATGTACCGCTAAATTTCTAAAGAATAAGCATTGTAATTGTACGAATTACATATAAACATATTGCAATTGATACATAAAATATTCAGCAATGATAGATAGATAGAAAGATAGTGGTTTACCACCCATGGTAGCACGGAAACTAAGTCTGTCTTGATCAAGCTTAATAACCTCTGATTGTCCTCAACATGTCGCTGTATGAAGGGCCAAAAACGGATTGGGTGGATCGATAGGCAAAGTCGCCTATATGCATCTACGGAACAGTAAAGAATCTCCTTCCAGCAACTTGATCAGCCAATTGATCAAAAAGACAAGCCCCCAAACAGGAAGATGCCCCAATGAGTGGGGAGAAGAGCCCGCCCTTTATCCACGAAATGTTATCAACAGGGAGTTGGCATTCCCACTCTCCCCGTCCAAATCGCTTCAATCGGGTGCCCTATTGGACCGTCCCTTCCCGTTTATATATGTAAGGGTGTCCCAAAATTGCACTATGTCTGGAAATCTGGGGGCTCACCCTCCCAATGATAGCTAAGGATGTTACAAACAAACTTTTGTATGGTGGAAACTCTAGGAAATTGTAACTAACAAATTTGACACAGAACATGCCGTAGCATTTTTTCTCTTAAAGTTTTGACCCTTGGGAATCTGCGAAAAACATAAAAGGGTGAGATTTCACTGAAATTTAAAGAACTAAAAATATTTGTTGGACACCCAAGTAACAATTTTGGTTTTATGAGGGTTATGTAGACCATGATTTAGACTTTTAGAATGCTACAAAACCGCGATAAAACCTGCAATGTTACTTGGGTAATAGCTACGAAAAATGGACTTTTTTCAAAAATATCGTCGGGGTGACCTCTAAACAACATTTCCCAGAGTTGCCGCCATACAAAAGTTTGTTTGTAACACCCTTAGCTATCATTTGGCGGTTGAGCCCCCAGATTTCTAGACATATTGCAATTTTGGGACACCCTAATATATGTATTTCATTGTATATACAAGTTGATTGTTATGATTATTTTCAATAATACCAACATTTCGATGAAGATCGTGCTACTTATTTTACCTTTTTTGTGATACCAGGTCCCTTAGCAATACACTCGTTCCGAGACGGGGCTATGTGATAAAGCCATCTTCTTCTTCTTCATCATATTCGTTCACCACCCGGAATGCTATGAGAGGATCCATTTTGGGATGGCGCTGATGATGTGGGAGTACCGTTGATGTGTCCATTGGCAGTGTTATCGTTGCTCCCATTGCTGATATGGCCGTTGGTATGAGCGACTCTGTTTCCATTCTGATGATGTCCATTCGTTTTGGACAGTACAGCGTGGCAAGGTCGGCGATCGTTTTAAGACCAAAAAGTTAACGAAGTTCGCTAAAACATACAAAATCTTCATAACTACAGGCTCGATGAATCAACAAGCTTGCGTCGAAGAGTGTCTACAGAAACGACTACTGCCTTTCATTCGAAAACACACTTGTGCTGTGTTGTTCTGGCCGAGCTTGACCTCCAGAATATACCAACAAACCGCTTGAAACAATGGAAACTCGTACAGAGAAAACTGTAAGATTTTTGGGCCGGGTGGAGGATGGAGTATATGTCGCAGCTGCAAGGAGGTGTGAAACGCTAGCGCCTGCCAGTAGAGATCGCGACTGGAAAACTTGTGATCATCATGGATGGCAATCAACCCCCTTTACGTTGGAAGATGGGAAGAATCCAAGAAACCCACCCTGGAGCGAACGCCATTGTGCGTGTGGTAACTTTGAAGACAGCAGGAGGTGTCCCGACAAGACCAGTGGAGAAAATATACATCTTGCCATCTTCAGCAGACATCGAAGAACATCAACCAACTGCCTAAAAGATCAATTTCCCGTGTACCCTATCCCGTCCTGTCCCTGTCGAAGAGGAAATCTTTAACCTTTCTTTTCGGAAATGTAGTTATTTATGGGTGGGTGAAGTGTTGGGAAACCGTGTCCTCTTCGCGCTACAACCCTGGAATGGTCATCATCTCTGCATACAGTTCACTATTCTTTGTGTCGTTGGCTACAACTGTACTATATCCAGGGCAGATAGGCAGGAGCTCGTTGTTTACAGCGTGGTCATCTCAACAAGATCTACCAAACACACATAGGCTATGTGGTGGTGAGTTACAATCGGCCTGCGCGAGAGTATAATCTGGCTGTTATCTGTTATCGGGATCGTGGCCGAGAGATCGATCTGTTCATTGGAGCGGGATGGAACTTACAAACCCCAAATTCATCGCACGTCAGCTCAACCTGATCGTTGCTGAGAGATGTAGCTATTGGCTATCGATTCGCCGATGAAAACATTTCGGTCGTGGGAACCTTATGTAGTTTTACACTTCTGACTATAGTTAAGTAGATTAAGTAAATAAATGTTAGTCTAATCGGTTAATAAATGTGCTTCACGTAAAGTGTGTTTAAATGTACGACGCGTGTGCTCATTGAAAAGGTGAGAAAGGCCCCAGATTGCGAATTCGTCATTCCTATGGAGCCATAAGGGTTGGTGAAACCTCAATCCCATATCAACAGAGCTATCGGAATCGGAATGAGGAAAACAATATCAACATTGTGACAAAGTACTTCACCCCAGAACTTCGTCCGTTTGAGAGATGTTGGGCAATCTTGAAACCTGACAAAATCGAAGAGAAAGGCAAATGATGAGGATTTTGCAAAAACCTGGAAAAAGGCATCCGAACAGGTAACCCATTGCAATGGGATAATCTGGATTGACCGATAAAGTAGCCACACTATAAAAATTGCTCATTGTTATAATGTGGCTAATGAGTCATTTGATCCCAAACTATAAATTCCATATTAAATACGCTTTCATACCGTTATTATGAACAAACAACAGTTCTAGAACAATTTTTATAATGTGGCTACTTTATCGGTCAATCCAGATTATCCGGAGAACCAGGATATGGCCATTACACCCCAAAATATAGTTTCCATATTAAATACGCTTTGATCTCTTGATTCTGAACAACATAGAACAAATCACAAGGTTCTAGGACATTTTTTTTATAATGTGGTCGTTCCGGATCCTCCTTAAGGCCAGTAGAGTTTTCCTGAGCTCGTATATGGGGTCGTCCATTAATTATGTCACACATTTAGGAGGGAGGGGAGTTTTGAAAACTGTGACGAGCCATACAAAAAAAAATTAAGGTCCATACAAAAAATGTGACAAAAGGGGGAGGGGGGTTGAAAATGGGCCAAATTTGCGTGACATAATTAATGGACCATCTCTATGGTGTCTTTACATCATATATACTTAGTACTATCAATTCCCAGTAATATACGTTAAGTAAAGTGTAAAATTATGTCGATAGATAGTGGCATTTCCTACTTTACCGGGAACTCTGGTTGATCCCGGCTCTCTATTTCGGTACGCAAAAGTATCCGCCAATGAGAACACCACCAATCGATTCAGCAGAGTTTTTCCTTTGAAAATATGTATAACATGTTGACTGAAACCGTTTGGCAGCCGAGATATTCAATATTGTGCAAAACCTTATGGATGGAATCTGAGGGAGAGTCGCGAAGAGAGAATAATGAAACGTTAAATGCAGCCTGTGATTCCTCGTGGAAGTGCAGAGGTGTTCTCGGCTTCCATCAAAGCGAGTGTCACGTCAACACATTCCTACCCCTTCCTTTCTTGACCTGTGTTCGGGCGCGGCCGGCGCTGGTATTGCCTAGTTTGAGATCACCAGTTTTTACACATTGAGGATGATTGCTAGTCTCAAGCATCGTCTATTGGTTCTCTGTGTAATTACAGCTGGTCTGGCAATAACAGAGTAGCAACCGTGGGCGGTCAATCATGCTCATGCTCATGCTCACACTGAACAATCTCAAACAATCACTACACGCTTAAAGCAAAAACCCGCTATTTGCTCCACCTGTTTTGATTTGATTTCAATGGCACAACTTTTCATGACAAGAAGAACAAGTATACAATGAATGTAAAGTTCGAGCATTTGGATATATGAAGTCAAACTAATAGTTCTATGATGGTTTGAAAAAAGATTGAATTGATTTTTTACTGTGGGTTTTCTATGCCTATTTTTTTTCTATGCGCATACCTTATAACTAAGTTGAGAAAGTTACTGTGGGTAGGACACCCTCAACAGTTCAAGAATTCATTTCAAAAGTATACGCTTCCCAAAAACCGTGGCAGTCTAAACTCTTCAGAATTGAAATCAACAGCTTTACTACTGAATGGATTGCTGATGTCTTTTGATCATCTGGCATTGCTCGCTAAATTCCCGGAAGCATTTGATAATCCATCGAACGTCCCAAGTATGTCTGCAGAATTTCAACACACTAGGTTGGCATTACCGGAAATATCGTAATTCCCACGATAATAAAGACACGCAGAAGAATTGGAAGGCAGCTTTAAAAAAAATATCACGATGAACATTTCAAAAGGTTTTATCTGCTTTGATCGATTCTCTTCATCGACTTTCTCATTTGAACACAACAGGGAATGCTTTTGAAGTTAAGTTATTAACGAAAGAGAAAGTCGATGAAGATAATCGATCAATGCAGATACGAGCTTTTGAAATGTTTATATAGATATTTTAACTCCAGTTTGCTTCCAACTGAACAACGGTCGGCTTTGTTTATCACGATACATGAGAGAAATCTCCACAACGAGCTTCTTCATCGCCAAAACTCAACAAACGACCCGCTGTGTGTCCTGAGCCTAGGAGAAGTTAAGACATCGTTGTTCATCGCATTTTCAAGTGTACAGGGAGCCTCCTGTTTGGTTTTACCAGAAGTCTTTGTTAAAAATTATCTAGACCCTAGGCTTCGTCGCATGGAACCTGAAAAGTTTATGTATCCAGTCTTCTCAACATTTATAAGGGAAATCAAACAATCTCTGATTATACAGTTAGGCAAAATGTTTCTTTATTTTATTAACACAACTTAATTTATGTAGCTTCACACTAACTAAGCATTATAAAAAAAATAAATCTGATTGTCGGCTTTGGACAGTTGGGCCTCAGGTCCGATACGGTCATGGCTGGGAATGATAAAAAAATGTGGTTAATTTTCATACTGATAGTTTTTTGTCTATGGTGTTTATTCTATGCATCGTATAGGATTTACGGTGGCATTAATTGAGGCCCGTGAACTGCTGTTGGTAATGAAGTATGTTATGTTCATTTTCATCAGACAGCCAAAATTGGCCCAGAATTGTTTCATTTTCATTTTATGATGTACACGGGCGTCAGGGGCCATGTCACCGATGTGAATAGTCACACCATCAATAATACACCAGGGAAGGGGAGAGGAGTGAGCAACACAGCATCTTTACCCATGGGGGTTAAAAAAGTTCTGCGAGGTACACTTATGGTGAACCAGCTGCTCAGGGATTGTACAAAGGAAAGGGTTGGGTAGGTTTTGTATGAAAAACGCATAAGTTATTATCGTATCGTATCGTTGAAAAATGGCCTCGTTTGGTTTGCGGTCTCGTCACATAGCACATCGATTACATCACACCGTCAATGAAAAAGAAATTATAAGAGATTGAAAGGGATTATTAATGAGCTTTAAACTGTGATTTACCTATTTGAAATAAATTTGTAAAATTGTCATCCCTCTCGCCCTCCCGCCGCCTAAACGTCTAAAGGAGTGTGACGTCAAACTCCGTCATCCATTCAATCAGCCGGAGAACGAAAGAGCGTGCAATGAGCGTCAGCGACCCTAATAAAGGGTGCGGGAGCACCATACATGAACGATACCACAAATCGTGCCACCGTACCACATATTGTTGGGATGATAACCCGAATAGGTTGTTAGGCACTCCTTATGGTTATCGTTCATGTGGGTGTTTCAAAGCAATTTACATCTAATCAACCCTCTGAGCGACCCAAACCGTGCAATGTATTTAATGTTGAGAGCCTTGTGTGCTTTATCATGAGTGATCACGGATCTGGCAATCCTCACATGACTATGCGTCCCGGCGACGACGACTACGATCTATCCGGTTTACAATAGGTTTTATACAAGAGTACTAGAATAGATCGGAGTATACTTACAGTTTTCGACGTTCCCATGTACTCCTTGTTTACCTTCAATCCTACTTCCTTCTCTTGTTGTATTGTGTTTCTGGATATGCCACGTCCATTATCCCTCTGACACAAGATAATGGGTCCTCGCTCCGGAATGTCCTCAAAACTGGGGGGATTAAAATCGCTCCTCGTGCACAACTCTTCCAGATGACAGTCCGCTCAGCATCCGAAAGAGCGCTCGGTCCGTAATACATTTTTTGACATGGTTTGTAATGTGACATAGAAAACAAAGAAAAGAGAAAACCGTAATATTAGCAATAAAGCAAAGAAAATAATACAAGCGGAACACTGCATAAGGTCCCAAGCGACACCGCCAGGCTCTTTTCATCGATCCCCTCCCTGCATCCCCACGGCCATGAAAATACATTCTCAGCCATTTGCAGCACACAGTTCGAAAACACGAAAAGAAACGGTTTTTAGCAAAGTTATTAACAAAGGAGCAAATCGATAAAGAGACTCGATCAATGTCACCTAGTACCCCACGCACTGCTCAGCTTGTATAAACAATATCACATCACTAACCCATTTCCGTAGGGGAAATGTTGGCTTCGGCAATACCTTAACCTATTATCGTCAGGGAGTAAACAAAATCCTAGAGCACTCAAATTTGGCCAATAGTTGCTCTGAAACACAATGTATCCACATGCCAAAATTGAGCTCTCAATGACGTTGTTTACCCCCCCCCCCCCCTGACGATAATAGGTTAAGGTATTGCCGAAGCCAACTTTTCCCCTATCATTTCTGCAATCATACAGTAATCGAAATGTAGGGTTGGTACAACAATTTGCGAAAATTTAATGATGTGATATTGTCACTGTGGAACTAGCACTTTGCTTCAGGTCTCTACAAGTAGGAACCCTTACTGAGCCATTGCGGCACGTCAAGCCGGCCAGTTCAGCGCAAGGGGATATTCCGTAACTCGATGAAGTCCCTTCAATTTACAAACATTGCTGACTCGCTAACTCGACCAAACTCGATGCCTTCTATACTCGGTGTGTTTTGATTAATTTGTCCATGTGCAAACAAAGGATGGAATTATGCTATTTTTCTAACTTGCAAATATTATAATGAAATGCACAATTGCAATTTTAATTGACTAATTTGGAACTACATTTTTTGCTCATTAAACTCTTGTTCTGGCCTAAATACTGTTTCACTAAAACTAACAACTTTCTCTGGCCTGAAGTCAACTCTATCCTGTGTTTCAAGAATAATGGAGCACATATGTGAGAAGCACCGTTAAAAGTACTGAACAAAGAATTCAGTACCTTTAAACTCCCGCCACATACCCTGCCAATCACATATGTGCTCCTGTCCTAGCTCCTAACTGATTCAAAAAGCTTCTAATGGTGGTATCACATTTCCCAGAGTTTCACTTCCCGAAATGGGCCATTTACCTCAATGTCTAAAACCATATGCTTTCAAAACGGAAATATGTAATGGAAATATTGCCTTCTTTATTCAAATATTAAACAAGAAACAGCAATAAGCAAAAAAAAACAGAAAAATATTAACAAAACAATGTAATGAACACTCAAAGAAGGAAATATTCCCATTCTATTTAAAATTTTAAAGTTCTTTTCTAAAATATTGGAAAACGTATCTATTGCGAAAAATGTAATGTTGATAAACGGCCCATTCTGAAATGAAAATCCGGTAAATGTGATATCACCCTCCTTGCTAACTAGCTAATATTGCAGATCGGCAAATTTGGAAGTTTCTAACTTACAAGATAAAAAGGAGCACATATGTGATAAGCCCCGTTAAATGTACTGAAAAGTCACCTCTATTTCTTATTTCGATCAAAACCGATTATTACAACCCGTTTCGATCGAAATCATAAAAAGGGGTAACTTTTCAGTACCTTTAAACTCCCACCACATTCCCTGCAAATCACATATGTGCTCCTACCCTAGCTCCTATCAATCTTCCTGGTTTTACGATTATTTCTATCTATCTAACTAGAACCTGAAAATTCTATCTTATCTACACCTAACACTTATGTTCCGAAACGCAACGATCGGGCTCACAGTAGTGGTCCTTCGAACTTCATATGCAAAAACAAGATGTTCGATGCAAGCATTCTGCCACATCGATTGGTTTGCTTGGAAGGCACTCCCAGAATTGGAAAGGGCCATCCAAGCACGGTCCCTAAACGAATTCCGATTACCAAAAGGTCCCTATCCGGTGTTAATGGGTTCCGAGGAAATCGCCGGAGCAAAGATGGTAGCACAAAGTATTCGCTCGTACCCGGCTACAACATCTATACTCTTTAGAAGTCCTCGGAGAAGCTAATAATTTCGATGAAATTCGTTGGACCACCAAGTGAGCTCGATCCAATCACAAAAAATCAATGCCAAACATTTAGAACAGATTTGGAATTTCCATCAAGCCGAGGAACACGGCCGAAACGACAAAGGTCGAGATAAATGATTTCCAGCCAAACAACTTATTTGCCCAATTTGGTTGACTGGAATTTTGAAGATGCATCGCAGTAGGCTGCACCGAAAACGTCAAATTTTGTTCCTCGGTTTGAATACTGCAATGTTGACGATGGGTACAGCTTTCCCAAAAACCAGCGTACACAAGATTTGTTTGGGTACGCTGCAATTTGGGAGTTGCAGTCTGCGTACAAGCGTCAGTAGTGCTCGCTGCATATGTCGTACGTTCCAAAATATCATGGAATGTTTTCGCATATGATTCGAACACTTCGGACGTTGTCTTGCAACGCTGCACCTCGGCTATTCCTGCTCTAAAAACTGAATCTAATTCGGTTTTGGAACACCTAAATCCATTACAAAAATTTTGTGATTCTTCTTCAAAATCTACACTATCTACCAAGCTATCTACTAATTCATCATCATTGTGGCTATCTACTTCATTAAAATCTTGATCTAAAATTACCTTATCATTATGCGCTGTTGAGGCATACTGAGTAGTTTCGAAGCTGGCTTTTGGCACCGGTGGAACGTGGCTCCAAAAACTCTCACCACCCATCTGTTTGCTAGTTTTCTTAATAAACGGCCGTCGGATGTAGTCAGCAACCGGCGACCTTACGTTGGAATACTCATCGGTCACCGGTTGTGTTTTGGCCCTTTCATGATGGTCTCGACCTGTTGGCAGCTTGTGCTTTAAAGAAGCCGTCTTAATGCAACGGTACATAGTCGCAAGCTTGCCGTCAGGGTCGGACCGCATGAAATCGGGCAAAACAATCGGTTTGGCACTCCGGCCGGACCGAGTCTGACCAACATCACGGCCATTTGTTACGTTCCTAGCAAACATTCTGGGCTTTGTGGCGTTTGGGAAGTTTGGTTGAAGAGCAATTGAATACACGTCCGTCTTGAAACTATCTCAGAAGCCTCTTAACGGTTGTTAGAAGCGTCATTCCTTATATAGGCTTTGGAGGGTGAAAATTTTCCTAACATGTTGTTGCTACGGTAACGTCTGGACGTCGACGAGCGTGGGGGGTAAATCGTAAAAATTTGATATTTCGATCATAGTAGTCACGCATGTTTTCTTCTTCACTGAAACGTCATTTTTTTTCAAGAGTCAAAATCAACCGGAAAAATTGAAACTGACAGTAATAGGATCCTTGTGGCCTTAATTGTGGGACAGTGTCAAGTGGTTATTTTGCCGGCAGTGTACTTGCTGATGGGTACCAATTAGAATCTCCACAATGAAGGGTGAAGCCGGAATTCCTATAGTGATTAGGATGTGATGACGGAGTCGTCCTTATTGATTCATCCCGGGTGTTGGTGCGCATCGGTTAATCCATAAGCAGTTCCCAACTTAATCCAGCAGACAAACATCGTCCGAGTTTAAGACAAGAGATAACCAGACATATGCAGATGACCAACAGCTTAGCAATGAAGTCAATAATCAGTCCTGCGGT